>NC_074677.1:47142781-47367664 GCF_029448725.1 Salvelinus fontinalis
GACGGAGGGAGAGGAGGAGAGACGGAGAGACGGAGGGAGAGGAGGAGAGACGGAGGGAGAGGAGGAGAGACGGAGGGAGAGGAGGAGAGACGGAGGGAGAGGAGGAGAGACGGAGGGAGAGGAGGAGAGACGGAGGGAGAGGAGGAGAGACGGAGGGAGAGGAGGAGAGACGGAGGGAGAGAGGAAGCGGTGGGTAGTCAGTGCCCGTGGAGCACCGAGAGAGAGAAAAAAAATCTGCCTCAGCAAAACTTTTCATTCTGATTGGAGACAAATGATATGGATGTCCCTCTCCCCAGCAGCAGCCTCAGGCGTCACACTGCCATTTCTATGCAAATAACAACTTGACGCTTCTCTTTCTATTATCCCACCAGGAGCTGCAGCAGTATGACTGGGGAGATGAGAGGAGGGGAGAGGCGAGGGGAGTGGAGGGCCTGATCACTGAGCCGGAAAAATGTACACAGCGTGAGAGAAAGAGGATCAGAAAACACCATTATAATTTCTATTCTTCGATTCAGACGTGACACCGTCTTTCCGCCTCCTAGTTAAGAGGGAGCTGTCCGTTTTATTGTTCACTCTTAAGGGATATATCCTATGGCCATCTCTACAGTACAACACAAATATATACACACACCACTTTGGCCTCTTCCTCAAATTAACTGCAAAATAAATGGCATGACCAACTATTACATATTAACAGTGAAATTCCAGATTAAAATGCAGAAGCGTTAATTGCATGAACTCAGGAACAATCTACTTGGGTCACAGACGACGGAGCACAGTGCAAAAACACATTAACATGTCTCCTCCTCTTCAAAAAAAACAACAGGACAATTAAAAGAGTATTAAAAGACACTCACTGTATCTGTTTTATAGATGGTTCATTTAATAATGTGTAGTCTTGTTGTTAGTGACGATAGTGAGTGCTGCAGCTGACCTCTTATGGAAAAAGACAAAGAGCTAATGTCCCTGCCCAGAGGCCGCATTGGAACGCTACATCCTAGCAGAATAGCTCTCAGTATTTCAGTGAGAGTTTCGTGTGCCATGAGGTACAACCAGGAAAGGGGAGTGATGCTGGCTCTTACCTTGTTGAGAGCTCCAGCACCAGTGAGAATGATGTGGGAGTTCTCCACCTGAATGGTTCTCTGACCCAGCCTGACCAGGTAGGCTCCGATGCCTATGGCTCTACACGTCACCTGGAGAGAGAAGCACACACAGCCTGCTTAGGAAACCCCTAGTCAAGTGCATGTCAGTGATCCGGGTAAACCCATTCTTACATCTGCCATCCTCCGCCTTGTAAGAATAGCACTTAAGTAGTAACATGACAGACCGTAAGTAGTTGTGTGTTTAGGTGTGCATGTGTGTGTCGGTACATCCAGTGCGTCGGTGCGTACCAGGTTCATGGTGATGACCTCGTCGTAGGCCAGAGAGGACTCTCCTGCGATCATCCCGGAGCCCTTCAGGTTCTCCACCCCCAGACCGTCATCTTTCCCGATGATGTCAGTGATCTTGTACCTGAACAAGGAAAGGCTCTGTCAGACACATAACACCTCATCACTCCATCCCCCTTCTCCCATTGTCCGAGGGGCTTTTCATGTGTATTCATGCACAGCCCATTGATTCTCTTACAGGTTGTAGTTTCACACTTTCTCCGCTGGCCAGTGAGCTGGATGTATTATCTGTATTGAATAGGGTGACAGTGAATAATAATATGGCTGAGGGGTAATGTCTGGACTCACCTGGACTCTCCCTTGTCCTCTATGTGTTCACAGTAAACAGAATTTAGGGCAGACACTTTCTTGTAGTCCTGAGGGGTCAAGTACAAGTACTTGAATCCCTGTGGAGAAACAAAGACTGATTTAGCAGTCTGCGAGGGACATGCATACACTACATGACCAAAAGTTTGTGGACACCCCATCAAATTTGTGGATTCGGCTATTTCAGCCACACCGTCGCTGACAGGTATATAAAATCGAGCATGCAGCCATGCAATCTCCATAGACAAACATTGGCAGTAGGATGGCCTTACTGAAGAGCTCAGTGCCTTTCAACGTGGCACTGTCATTGGATGCCACCTTTCCAACAAGTCAGTTCGTCACATTTCTGCCCTGCTAGAGCTGTCCCGGTGAACTGTAAGTGCTGTTATTGTGAAGTGGAAACGTCTAGGAGCAACAACGGCTCAGCCGCGAAGTGGTAGGCCACAGAAGCTCACAGAGCGGGACCGCCGAGGGCTGTTTTTCATGGTTCGGGCTAGGCCCCTTAGTTCCAGTGAAGGGAAATCTTAACGCTACAGCATACAACTTTGTGGCAACAGTTTGGGGAAAGGCCCTTTCCTGTTCCAGCATGACAACGCCCCCGTGCACAAAGCGAGGTCCAAACAGAAATGCTTTGTCGAGATCGATGTTGAAGAACTTGACTGGCTTACAGAGAGCCCTGACCTCAACGAACACCTTTGGGATGAATTGGAACGACTTGGAGCGACTGCGAGCCAGGCCTAATCGCCCAACATCAATGACCAACCTCACTAATGCTCTTGAGGCTGATTGGAAGCAAGTCCCTGCAGCAATGTTCCAACATCTAGTGGTGTCCACATACTTTTGGTTGTGTAGTGTACATGGGCAGAGACATCTGCTAACAGAGTCCTACAACACAAATAATCTCCAATTCCAACTGACCCCTACAAATAATCTCCAATTCTTCAACAGAACAGCTACACCCCCATTCCCTATTCTGCCAGCTGACCTTGTAGGGGTCTGCCATGTCCTGCCAGGCCACATGGAACATATGTCTGATCTCCTCTGCCAGGCCGATGCGGGCACCGCTGTTGGCAGAGATGTAGATACGAGGGATGCCACTCTCCCTGGACATCTCAGAGGCCTGCAGGAACAGCAGGTCCTCCTGCGGCCCAAACGAACCAATCTTATGTGTGATGTCATTACTGATCACAATGATCTCACGCCCTGCCGGGTACTCTGGGGTCCTGAGCGTCATCCGCCAGGCCACCATGCCAATCTAGAGGGACATACACAGGTAAACATATTCATGTATGTAGTGGGGATGAGACAAACTCAACAAACAAAGCAGAGGCATTACTCTTCTTTGCATTTACATATGTATAGAGACAATTCCTGGCAAACAGCTACTGAACAATCCTGCCAAAGAAACACAGAGACACCTACAGATCAGAAATGGAACTGCAAGTTTAAAGGAGTTACTCCTCACCTCGTTCCCTCCTGGTAGACGGTTCATCTGCACCAGCTGTCCCTGTGGGTCCAGGACCAGCTCTGTGAAGGTGAGCAGCTCAGAGGGCAGAGGGCATTTGGGCAGGTGGGCGAAGGTTTGAGTGGACTGCCACAGCTTCTTTAGAGCCTGGAGGAAAGAGGAACCAGAAAGAGGAGTCAAGAGACTGCTGCTCACTCTCAGTATAACACGCTTACTGTAGAACAGTGCCCCGACAGAGATCATTGCGGCGCGGTTGTCATTGCGGCGCGGTCGTCATTTTTCATGCTGCGGTTGGGAGCGGCCGGTCAGACAGGTAACTTTGGAATGAAAATATTTTTGTTGTCTCTCAGATTATTTGGAAACGGTCATCTTTCTGCTTTGTATGCATTAGCCTACCTACTGTATTAAAAGTACATCTTTGTGACATTACTCACACACTCTCAGAATTTGCTGCTTGAAGTTAAGTTAACCTCTTCTGTCCTAGTTGGGCGATGCAAGTCTCAATGAAATACAGTCGGCTGCCCAAATGGGAAAGTGGCAGTTATCTTCCCAAGGAAACTCAATATGATTCGACTATAGTTCACCAGTAATGTGTGAATAAATATTGATCATGGAAAGAAGGAGGCCGCTCGACCAACGTGAGTCGAGGTGCAATCAAAGAATGTGATCATGGGTGAAAAGGCTACCATGGTGAGCGAGCGCTGCGCATGCAATTCTCCTAAAAGGAAGGCTACATCCTGTATGCAAAACATAGCCCAAGACAAAGTGCAAGTATGAACTCGCATCATTGTTGCTGCTTCCAGTTCAGTAGCCATACGTGCGAGATCAGGTACGCGTGTGGGCTCAATTAAACAAAGTAGGCTATAGCCTATGCATGACCGGAGAAGCACGGGGCAGTTATCTTCTCAAGGAAATGTACTTCCTACATATAAATTAGGCTATAGTTTACTACATTGCCTAGTAATAAATATTGATCACCCATATTTGTCACCGTCTGAAAATCTCCCCACTCCTAAAAGGTAGCCTATAATAATAGCTCAAGAGAAAGTACAAGTTTCTCCAACTCTGCTCTCTTCAAACTACATCTAGCATGTTGGCTGATATAGCCCAGTAATACAATATAAGGGCCATGTGAATCTCTGGTAATTTAATCTATCTCATAAGTTATTTTTGCGCAGGATGATTAAATCAGTCCTGCGCAGACCTCTAATGTAGAGTGATAACATGCAGGATTGACATCAATTCCATTTAAAATTCAGGGGAGACATTTGTATTTATAAATTGGAAATGTCCCCTTATTTATTTCACTTTGTGAGACCTTCATTTCATGCATTGAATTTCAAAAACAAAAATGGGAAACGTTACAATTAACTTCCTTGATTTACATGCAGTTGACCTCAAACATGATAGTATGTTATTATGTACACCAGCAACTGTGACCACTGAGCTGTTGTGTCGAGGTCCATACCTGTCTGACCATCTCAGGGAAGTCGTAGACGTAAGTAGTGCCCAGGGACTGCGCCTGAAAGCGTTTGGATTGCAGCAGGTCCTTGGTCACATAGGGGGTGTTGATGAGCATGCCATGCAGAGGTCCCTGCTTGTCCCCATACGCCTGGAACATGATCTGAAGGAGAGAGGACATAAGAGTCACTCACCACACACAGACACTAGCTGCCACACATATCTACACAGAACACAGGACGTGATATGTAATGGAACGAAGACAGATATCCGCCATGGAGCCTATTCCAAGAAACAGAAAGGGGTGACAGCGCTGACCGGAGCTGTGGATGGAGTTCTATCTGCAATAGGAGAACATGAAGTCATGTTCTTTACCATCCCTATCAGTTGTTCCGTCTGACTAGGTCCTTTGACCAGACCTGGCAACCTGAGCCGTGTCATCACATTAGAGAGATATGGACTCCTCAGAATGAGAACACTGTTTCTCTTGTGCTTCACACAATAAAGTCCTTTTAGAATAAAATAAGGAGTTCATCTCACACATCTGGCTACTGAGACATGTCAAAGGGCCCATGAGAACAAGGTAAGAATGGGCCTGTCCACGCCTGTGCTAAGTGTTGATGAATAAGGTTGAGGACAATGCAACGGAGCCTCACTCAACTCAGCGCCATCAACCAGCTCTTCTCTCATATTCAACATCATACAGCGAATATGGCACCTGCCCAGAAAAACTAATGGGAAACGTTACAGTTCATTATTCCTCCACCGTAGTAGTTGGGGCATTATTTTCTACTATTCTTAGCTGCCTGCATATGCTTTCTGCCAATGACTGTATGACTCATGGAACCTTTACCCTGGTATAGCAATGGAATGGGATGATATATAGATGGATGCAACGTACCTGTTCTCCTACATAAAAATACCATGATCACTGCTAGTCTTGTCCAACAGGCTAGAGGCTGGGCAGACAACTTACAGAACACTCAGCTCCACTTTACGCAGTAGACTGACTGATCCACAGATGGCATGTCATTTATTTCTTAACTAAACTTCCAAATATTTGAGCATGAACCAGGAGGTGCCCATTAACGTGCATTCTGGGAGCTGAGGGTTCAGTGTGAGGCTGTTTCCCCTGCCTGTGATTGCTTGGGAGTGTGGGCCGCGGGGGATGAAAGACGTGCGAGTGCCCCACCTGTCGGTCTTTAGGCCCCAACTGTCCCGTACGGGAGTCGGTGACCTCCTTGTACAGGCTGATGTCCAGGTAGTAGCCTGACTCGTTGGTGAGGAACAGGCGGATGGGGATCTGTTTGCCCGTGGGCGTCAGCCGGATGTTGATCTTCAGCTCAGCCTGGAGCACCCGGAGCTTCCACAGCCTACTGCCGTAACGCATCACCATGGAACGCACAGACTCCTCAATCTGAGCATGTGCACACAGAGGTTACGAATGAAGCATATAAAAAAACACACACACAGCACCAAAACGCATCACTACATGTACAGTGAACAAACATGGATAAACGCAATGTACACGTGAACAGTGTATGTACAGGTCTTGGGTGTGCTGCCACTGACCTTGGAGGGGTCCATGATGACGGTGGGGACAAAGTTGAGGAAGATGTGGTTGCAGTCGGTGCGTACGGTGGTGTTGTTGAAGGCCACCTCCAGCTCGTCCATGGCCTCCAGCAGCAGACGCTCTGCCTCGTTGTGGAGGTACTCAAAAGACGCCTCCTGGAGATAAGACACAGGACAGGAGCAGAGGTCAGAGAGGGGCACGTTTTCACACACAAATAGAACAGGTGTATTAATCACACACACACACAGGCATTTAAGTCGTGTATCACTATCGCCCTCACCTTGGTGACCAGGTCTGAGTGACGGATGATTGCCCGGACAAAGAAGCGGTAGTCGGTGACCTCTGTTCCCACCTCCACGCGGGCAGCGCCCAGGTAAAGGTGCATCTTGTGGTTGGCACAGGGGATGGCGGTCAGGGCAAAGTTACGCATGCGGTTGAGCTCCAGCTGGAAGGCCAGCGCTGGCTCCAAGTGACGGTAGATCCTGTCCTCCTCAAACTAGACACACAGGGGGACAATCAGATATACAGCAAGACACCGTCACACACAGCAAGATACTGTCACAACAACCAATTGAGGGTTCAAGGAATGGGAATGCATTTTCCTCAAGGCCTACCATCATCCAATTAGCTGTTTCAGGAGCATTGGGTTTGTATGAGACTAGAGGGTGCCCGCCAGCCATACACTGCATTAAGTAAATGAAATCAAAAGCAATCGCAGACTGCTAATGGGTGTCATTTCTCTTAAATGGGGGACATAATTAAATAGTTAATTACGGTAATGAGTTTTGGTGGTGCCATTGTAGTGAGACTATCAGGGGCCTAGGCAGGGGAAGAGCCATCATTGATCATAATGGAGTGACTTTCAGTGCCAACTAAGGGGTGAGCAAGGAAAGAGGAAAGGTACTTTTTCTGCAACCATCTTATTCAAATTGCCTCACCTCTATTGTTGCCATGATGTGAAATTGACACTCTTCCGCTGTAACTCTAGTCTACACATTGAGAAGCATGGTCACTTGGGCTCATCTTTCATCTAAGTTATATATTCAGTCTGTGTGTTAGCACTTCAAATTTGAATTCCCTTATCTTTTTGGGATGGATTGAACCTGTTCATTGACCACTACCACTGAGCAGACCATCAGCTGTTATTTAATAACAACAAAATGTAACCCCTTTTTCGCCCCAATTTCGTGGTATCCAATTGTTAGTAATTACTGTCTTGTCTCATCGCTACAACTCCCGCACGGACTCGGGAGAGGCGAAGGTCGAGAGCCATGCATCCTCCGAAACACAACCCAACCAAGCTGCTTCTTAACACAGCGCGCATCCAACCCGGAAGCCAGCTGTGTCGGAGGAAACACCGTACACCTAGCGACCTGGTCAGCGTGCACTGCACTGAGACAAGGATATCACTGCCGGCCAAACCCTCCCTAACCTGGACGACGCTGGGCCAATTGTGCGCCGCCCCATGGGACTCCTGGTCGCGACCGGCTGTGACAGAGCCTGGGCTCGAACCCAGAGTCTCTGGTGGCACAGCTAACACTGCGATGCAGTGCCTTAGACCACTGCGCCACCTGGGAGGCCCATTACCTGTTATTTTATGGTCGCTCACAAAGTCAGTGTTCAGATTGACACAAAGAAGACACTCACCTTGTCTCTGGACCGGAAGGTGAAGAACTTGGGGAACTCTCTCTGTGTGAAAGACAGACAGGTGAGGAGAGAGAGAGAGTACAGTTACACAAACAGATCCACATGCTGCAAGAACACACGTTGTCAACCTACCAGGTCTCCTGGTTAATACAGACAGAGAGAGAGTTAGGGCTTTGAGTCCAGGATTTCAAGAATCCCTGCTCTGCTGCAACTAAGTTACAGAACCAGCTAGACTGAAAATAGACATGACCTCTAGAGAATAGAATGACCTTCTAACCTCACTAAGTGGCTACATTTCCTTCTACAGTTCTACATTTCCCCCCTCAATGAGCTGTGATGAGCGCTATGTGAATTGCTGTGACAGTGAGGAGGAACACTATATGGCATCGGTCTGTGATCAGGAAGCGCCTGTTTAACATTCAACAGCCCTGATCTCTTCCCATTTGTGCTGGTGTCTGAGGGTGGAATTACAGTGTATTCTCCCAAACTGCCTTTTCACATAATGACAGACAGCAACAGGAAGCAGGGGAGCAGCGACAGCTAATCTAATGAATAAAACATTCTCTTTTTCACAGGGAGTGATTTGTATTTCTGAACGCTCAAGCTAGAAGCCTGATTGTCAGGTTTGGCTTTGAGGATCGCACCCCACTTGGCCAAACAATACCGGACTAATTGCAAACACACTCATCAACTCAATCGGTATATAATGACAGGACAGTTGTGTATTAGTCTGGGGCACTAATGCCCACTACAAGCCTGTATATAGGTCTGACTTGGTGTTAGTATAACAGCGAATACAGGATTTATTGTGTGAATACACTGGTCTGAAGAGGATGGGCGATTCAGAGGAACTGAGTCTCTACTGTATGAGACACAAACCCACATATGGAGGAGGGCCTCACCAATGGCAGTGATTAGCTCTCATCAGAGCCTGTTCTTCTCTTGTCAAAAGAAAGGGCAGCATTCAAAGGGCTGATCCAGGGAGAGAGAAGGGAACCTGGCATTTACCCAAATGTCTTTAGTCTCAAATGCCGTCATTATCTGCCTGAATCCAACGAAAAGCTACTTCGAGTGGTCCAGGGAAAGGGTTGACAATACAGGAAGACAAACTGTACTGTTCCACAGTTATCATCCACATCTTCCCACTACTCACATGAAACCTCTGGTCCACCTCACAGTTGACTGCCTTCCTGAAATCCTGTCAGCACAAACCCCACAGCAAAGGCAAGACATGGATACAGAGGGACAGAAGGAGACGGAGAGAGAAAAGAGAGAAGAGACAGACAGCAAGCAAAACAGCCAAATTTGAGATACAAATGACGGTCAAATTACAGGCCATTCCAAATTAAACGCGTGACTCTCTCGTGCCGTCTGGAAGTCTGTAGAGTCAACGTGCATCATTGTGATTAAGATAAGATCGTTGACGGTGATTGGAAGAGTGGGTTAGAGAACCGAGGACAGAGTAGGGAAGTGGGAGTCCTAGTGCTCACCTTCTGAGCTACCAGGAAGGTCAGCCTGCGGATGCCATGTTCAAACAGCAGGGATTTCTGGGGGAAGAAGACACAGGAAGAGAAAGTGTAAGCGACTGAGGCATCCAGGTGTACTTCCTGAAAGGCTCATCCTGAACATCTGACCTTTGTCTGGGTGAACTCCCGGAACATGGCGGCCAGGCCGTCGTCATCGATGTCACTGTCAGTCTTGATGGCCACGTTGAGGATGTGAATGGGCTCGTCTTGGATACTCTGGGTCACAAGACGCATGCAGGCAAAACATCAGTCATATCATTCAGAGAGAAAGTATCTATTGCGACTATACGAAGAACAGGAAGGTCCTTCTACGTTGATGCCATGCATTGAACAAAGGGCTCTCTCAGTCACAATACTCTGTCGTGTTACAATACACATCAGAATCAGTACTAGCAGACAGTACTGACCTTGGTTTCCTCCTCTCCATAGAGCACAGGGTTCACACCCTCTGGGAAGGTGGGGCTGGGAGGAGGAGAGTCACAGAAGCAGCTCATCACATCTTTAATGTTCCTGATGAAGAGGAAAGGATCACGGTTAGACACCACACACACACTTAAGGTAATATCTCAGTATTCCAGCTCCAATTCAATAACACCATTTCCCAATATGGGAAAATAATAAAAGTCATAATGTAATGAATTTGAAAAAAAGGTCAGAGAGCCCAGCCTTCACCTGGTGAACTCCTGGAAGGAGCGGAAGGAGACCATGGCTCCCATGCGCTGGCAGGGTGGGGTGAAAGAGGTGTCCAGGAGGACGTCACTCACGCTGCCCACGTGGATCATGCCGTAGTGGTTCAGGTTGGACGAGAACGACATCCTGGGGCAACAACAGACAGCCGTTAGACCGGGGTCCTGCAGCACACACATTCACTCACTAGCCCAGAGCTGGGCCAGAGCAGGGAAGAGCCCATCTCTGACCCATAGGAGAGTTCACCTTAAAAGAGCCCCCTCACCAACCAGTTCTATCCCACAGCAGCATTTATTATATCTGTGATCAGCTGCTGGGACAGAAGGAACATTCTGACTCCTCATTCACTTCCATACAGCACAGTGTTCTCACAGAGAACAGTGAACCAGGATCCGAACACATAAATAAATAGGCATCTTGTAGATCTGGATGTAGTATTCACGGAGTAGCCCAGCAGCAGTATTTAAATGCTAAGAGGTAGATTACGTGAAAGAAGAGCAGATATCTGCATAATGTTAGTGAACATGGAAGCATTGTACATTTTCCCTTGGCCAAATTCATAGTAGAAAGACCCATGGTTCCACCAGGTGTTTTTAGTATTCAGAGGTCCTCCTCTCCCATCCACACAGAGGCCAAGTCCTCTTTTAGAGAGGCCAAGAAGTTAGCCCACAGAATGCTATATAGCCTAGAGTCTCTATGGGGCCCAACCTGTCCACAGAGTCATCCGTATCTGGAGGTTTATTCTCCTCCGTTTTAGCATCATCCTTTGTTTTATCATCCTGTGCTTTAGGGTCCTGTTTGTTACTGTCCACAGACACAGGCTTAATGTCCCGAGTCCGAAGACGGGGCAGGGGCTGGGAAGACAGTCTCCTGAGAGGACAGGACAGCAGCAAGCAGCACATTCAGAGCACAGCTAGCACAAGGCAAAACATCTCACACAGAAATATTTGAGAACATTGTCACAGAATATTATAGTAACGTACGACATCTTTTGACTCCCCAATTCCAGAGAAGAACAATGTAGAGACACAGTAAGTATACAGTGCATTCTGAAAGTATTCAGACCCCTTCCCTTTTTCATCATTTTGTTAAGTTGCAGCCTTATTCTAAAATGGATTAAATTAAAAAATGTTCAATCTACACACAATACTCCATAATGACATTTTTTATTTTTTAACAGAAATACATTATTTACATAAGTATTCAGACCCTTTGCTATGAGACTCGAAATTGAGCTCAGGTGCATCCTGTTTCCATTGATCATCCTTGAGATGTTTCTACAACTTGATTGGAGTCCACCTGTGGTAAATTCAATTGATTGGACATGATTTGGAAAGGCACACACACCTCTATCAAATCAAATTTTATCGTCACATACACATGGTTAGCAGATGTTATTGATGAGTGTAGAGAAATGCTTGTAAAGTCCCAGTTGACAGTGCATGTCAGAGCAAAAACCAAGCCACGAGGTCGAAAGAATTGTCCGTAGAGCTCCGAGACAGGATTGTGTCGAGGCACAGATCTGGGAAAGGGTACCAAAACATGCTTGCAGCATTGAAGGTCCCCAAGAACACAGAGGCCTCCATCCTTCTTAAATGAAAGAAGTTTAGTACGATCAAGACTCTTCCTAGAGGTGGACGCCTGGGTAAACTGAGCAATCGGGAGAGAAGGACCTTGGTCAGAAAGGTGACCAAGAACCCAATGCTCACTCTGACAGAGCTCCAGAGTTCCTCTGTGGAGATGGGAGAACCTTCCAGAAGGACAACCATCTCTGCAGCACTCCACCAATCAGGCATTTATAGTCTAGGGGCCAGACAGAAGCCACTCTTCAGTAAAAGGAAAATTACAGCCCGAATGGAGTTTGCTAAAAGGCACCTAAAGAAGTCAGACAATGAGAAATAAGATTATCTGGCCAAGCGTCACATCTGCAGGAAGCATGGTGGTGGCAGCATCATGCTGTGGGGATGTTTTCAAGGGGCAGGGACTGGGAGACTAGCCAGGATCGAGGGAAAGATGAACGGAGCAAAATACAGAGATCCTTGATGAAAACCTGCTCCAGAGAGCTCAGGACCTCAGACGGGGGCGACGGTTCACCTTCCAACAGGACAACGACCCTAAGCACACAGCCAAGACAAAGCAGGAGTGACTTCGAGACAAGTCTCTGAATGTCCTTGAGTGGCCCAGCCAGAGCCCAGACTTGAACCAAATCGAACATCTCTGGAGAAACCTGGAAATACCTGTGCAGCGATGCTCCCCATCCAACCTGACAGAACTTGAGAGGATCTGCAGAGAAGAATGGGAGAAACTCCACAAATACAGGTGTGCCAAGCTTGTAGCTTCATACCCAAGAAGACTAGAGGCTGTAATCACTGCTAAAGGTGCTTCAACAAAGTACTGAGTAAAGTGTCTGAATACTTATATAAAAAATAAAAAACTGAAATATCACATTTACATAAGTCAGCAAAATTCCCTAAAAACCCGTTTTTGCTTTGTCATGATGGGGTATTGAGTCTAGATTGATGAGGGAAAAACAACCATTTAATACATTTTTGAATAAAGCTGTAACATAACAAAAATGTAGAAAAAATGAAGTGGTCTGAACACTTTCCGAATGCACTCTACACACCTACAATACACACACAGAAATATACAGACAGTAAGACAGACACTCAGTCTTCCCAGTACGCTGCATTATGCCATGCTGTTGCCTTTCATTTAATACAGCACCCATAACCAGATTCAGCTCCAATTTTAAAAACCTGATTCATTTTTGGGATAACTAGTAACACTTAACAGAACAAGCAGCATAGCCAAACACATCCAATGCCCAACGTTACCTCGTCCTGCCACAACATACACTTTACACAAAAGGTAGCAGGCATTACGGCTTTCAGTTACATTTCCTGCAGATGATCGGTAGACTATGCCACTTTTTAGTCTACAGCTTCTACAGGTCTACATAATGGCTGCAAGAAGAAGAAAGTGTACTGTACCTGTTTAGAGTTGGGATGTTACCTCTGCAATCAGACAACACTGACTGGTTAGTTACGCAGACATCAGGAGGAGGAAGCAGTCAGAAGAGTGTGTGTGAATCATAAAAAAGCTTGAGACTACATATTATGGATTCGATTCTCTGCTGTCTCATGTGGTACATTTTGTTACTCTTGACAACCTAATAAATCAAAATGTCTCGTGAAGTAGGACTTCTTGTTGCCTTCTCAAGGGCTTCATGAACTAACAAGGGGCAGCACAAGGGCTGGAAGATCGTCAGAGCACGTCCCTTTTCTAGCAAGACGTCAGTGGTGACACCTTAGGGCACTGTCATACATCACATGTACTGTCTCAAACACCCATGTTAAATTCTATGACTGCTCCTCTAAAGATTCCACAATAGTTCTATGCCTTCCTAGAGGCCTATTCTTTCGTATTGGTTCATTCCTGAGGTGGGGGACATGCTTCGTTCCAATGAGGAAGCCAATCAAGCCTGGTTAATGCAAATGGGTAAAACATTTTAAGCGAGATAAACCAGTCGCATGCAACAATCTGAGCACAGCAGTCAATGGTTTAACTTTGCAAATCAATGTGTTTTGTTAGACATACATTTCAAAGTGAAAAATCGAAGTCTCAGCATCACTTGGTTACTGTTGAATTGCCCATGTACAGTACAAGTCCAAGGTTTCTCTCTGCTTGTGTGTTACTGAAATAGATGTGACATATCTTCAGAAAGTTGAAAACAATCTTGCAGTCATCCAGAGGACAGACCAGAGAGAGATCAACAAAAGTGGGACTTGGCTGACAGGAGACTAGCTAGTTTCCACTCACACATTCTTGGTAAACCAGGGAAAGTATTTGTACTCTCACAGAATACCTGCTTTTGCACACGAGGAGTATTTTTCAGGGGGTGAACAGTGGTGGGGGGATAAAATAACCATGTTACCGTGGATGAGAACTGGACCGTTCAGGAGATAATGAAAGACAGTACTGTCCTTATACAGAACCTTACACACTCTAGTCTCTGTCAGCTCTCATCTCCCTTATTAGGGGAAGGGGATGGTTCTATAAGACACCTGACTATAGATCAAGCCTCCCTACGCCAGTCCTGCTATTAAGCATTCTCAGCTTTGAATAACAACTGGCCCTAGACCAGTATATATAGGAGCAACACCACATCTCCACCACGGTACCATGCAGCAGAGTGTGTGTGTGTGTGTGTGTGTACCTGTTGGGGTGGGAGGTAGGCAGCATGAACTGGAATTCTACGATGCAGGTGTTGTCCTTTAGCTGTCTGTGTTGGACGCTGTTGAGCTCGTAGGCGATGTAGGCTCTACGTACGTACACCTGGGATGGGGAACACAAGGGAGTTAGAACAGGGTAGAGATCTGGATACAGTGGAGGAGTTTTCCCTCTACCATGAAATGTCACTCTTTGTACAGTGTCAAAAGCTGTTCAATTGCCTGGGCAACCAGCTATTGTGACTTTGAATGCAGAAAAAAACACTGTCTCCTTCCTCTCACCTCTAGGGCAGCCATCCTGACCACCTGGTTACTGTGGTAGAAGAAGTTAGGCAGCACATCAAAGATGGACGTCTCGGACAGGATCAGTTTCTACCAAAGGAGAGAGAATTCAAAATCATGAAAGTGCAGAGAAATATTATTGTGACCTCATTCCACTGTCAAATAGCCATCACTAGCTGGCTACCAACCGGTTACTCAACCCTGCACCTTAGAGGCTGCCGCCCCCCAATTTCATGATATCTAATTAGTAGTTACAGTCTTGTCCCATCGCTGCAACTCCTGTACAGACTCGGGAGAGGCGAAGGTCGAGAGCCGTGCGTCCTCCGAAACACAACCCAACCAAGCCGCACTGCTTCTTGACACACTGCTTACTTAACCCGGAAGCCAGCCGCACCAATGTGTCGCAGGAATCACCGTACACCTGACGACCGTGACAGCGTGCAATGCGCCCGGCACGCCACAGGAGTGGCTAGAGACAATGGGAAAGGAACATCCCTGCAGGCCAAACCCTCCCCTAACCCGGATGACGCTGGGCCAATTGTGCGCCGCCCCATGGCTCTCCCGTGCTCGCGGCTGGCTGCGACAGAGCCTGGACTCGAACCCAGAATCTCTAGTGGCACAGATAGCACTGCGATGCAGTGCCTCTGACCACTGAGCCTATCGGGAGGCCCCTTTATTCTATTCTATTTTAGTCAACGCCACGGCAACATTGCTCATCCTAATATTTATATATTTCTTAATTCCATTATTTTACATTAGATTTGTGTGTATTGTTGTGTATTGTTAGATATTATAGCACTGTTGGAGCTAGGAACACAAGCATTTCGCTTCACCGCAAAAACATCTGATAAATGTGTGTATGTGCCTAATAAAATGTGGTTTGAAAAGCTTTCTACTTCATTGAGTGTCTGAATGGCCTCCAGCAATGGCAGTAAAAAGTCAACAACGGCCATGGTCCCTACCTGCAGGTTCTCGATGCAGAACTGGTGCCCGTACATGTCGATGGCAGAGAGGAAGATGGACTCCACCTGGTTGTGGCGGAGCTCGTAGGAGGGGAGGTGGGAGGCGATCAGCACCTGAGGAGGAGACAGAGGGGAGTGAGAAGATGACAACACTAAGCCTGACCAATCAAAAACAAGAGAACATTTAGAGATACAGGAAGTGATGCATTACGGACCTGGCGGGCACGCAGTGCCACCTTGGCGTTGGTGGTCTTGCTTAGCTGGGTGAGCTCTGTCAGAATGGCCATCAGCTCGTCAGTCAGGGTGGGGTCACGACCACACAGCTGGTCCTACACACAGGGAGAACACAGTCAACTCTGTCTAACACACATGACAAATGTATTTCTAAAGAGGGAAGGACTTACAATGAGCATCGTGACCAGGAGGTTCTTCTTGGTGACCTGGGCGTGTGAGAAGATGTAGTTTAACACGTTGGCCATGTCGCTCTTGTTCTCCTCACGCAGTGTGAACACACACTTGTCATAGTGTCCTGGAATCACACACACACACACAGTATACAGGATTCAGAGGAGAAATCAAATCAACCGGAGCTCAAAGGAAGGTGCAAATTAAAAGTTTGTTTTGTAACAGTACCCTCATGTGGACAAATAGAGCAAGTGCAGTCCTGAGAAGACCATTGAATCCTATTCATAAATCAAAGACAGGCAGGACTAATAATCAAAGGCTAATCCTTTCCATTTCCCCTGTACCAACTCAGGAAAACCCATTGCTTTACATAGCCTGTTAATGCCAGCAGTAGAGTCCAATGCTCCTCACCATTCTGGAACTGGACCTCTACTTTGAGGTACTGCCTAAGCAGGTCCATCACCACGGCCTTCATGTGACCACGGATGCCACTGCGGTACCTGGGCAGAGAGACAAAATGTCATGGTCAGTGACAATATCAGTATGAATGTATGAATCAGTATGAATGTATGAATCAGTATAGTATGAATGTATGAATCAGTATAGTATGAATCAGTACGTGTCTTTAGAATCATGTTGGTGTGCGTATGGGTTGCTAGGTACAGTTGAAGTCGGAAGTTTACATACACCTTAGCCAAATACATTTGAACTCAGTTTCACAATTCCTGACATTTAATCCCAGTAAAATTCCCTGTTTTAGGTCAGTTAGGATCACCACTTTATTTTAAGAATGTGAAATGTCAGAATAATACCGGAGAGAATTATTTATTTCAGCTTTTACTTCTTTCATCACATTCCCAGTGGGTCAGAAGTTTACATACACTCAATTAGTATTTGGTAGCATTGCCTTTAAATTGTTTAACTAGGGTGAAACATTTTGGGTAGCCTTCCACAAGCTTCCCACAATAAGCTGGGTGAATCTGGGTAACTGAGTCAGGTTTGTAGGCCTCCTAGCTCACACACGCTTTTTCAGTTCTGCCCACAAATGTTCTATAGGATTGGGGTCAGGGCTTTGTGATGGCCACTCCAATACCTAGACTTTGTTGTCCTTAAGCCATTTTGCTACAACTTTGGAAGTATGCTTGGGGTCATTGTCCATTTGGAAGACCCATTCGTGACCAAGCTTTAACTTCCTGACTGATGTCTTGAGATGTTGCTTCAATATATCCACATCGTTTTCCTACCTCATGATGCCATCTATTTTGTGAAGTGCACCAGTCCCTCCTGCAGCAATACACCCCCACAACATCATGCTGCCACCCCTGTGCTTTACGGTTGGGATGGTGTTCTTCAGCTGGCAAGCTTCCCCTTTTTCCTCCAAACATAACAATGGTCATTATCGTCAAATTGTTCTATTTTTGTTTAATCAGACCAGAGGACATTTCTCCAAATGTACGATCTTTGTCCCCATGTGCAGTTGCAAACCGTAGTCTGGCTTTTTTATGGCGGTTTTGGAGCAGTGGCTTCTTCCTTGCTGAGCGGCCATTCAGGATATGTCGATATAGGACTCGTTTTACTGTTGAAATAGATACTTTTGTACCGGTTTCCTCCAGCATCTTCACAAGGTCCTTTGCTGTTGTTCTGGTATTGATGTGCACTTTTCGCACCTAAGTACTTTCATCTCTAGGAGACAGAACGCAGCTCCTTCCTGAGCACTATGACGGCTGTGTGGTCCCATGGTGTTTATATATTTGCATACTATTGTTTGTACAGATGAACGTGGTACTTTCAGGCGTTTGGAAATTGCTCCCAAGGATGAACCAGACTTGTGGAGGTCCACAATTTTATTCTGAGGTCTTGGCTGATTTCTTTTGATTTTTACATGATGTCAAGCAAAGAGGCACTGAGTTTGAAGGTAGGCCTTGAAATACATCCACAGGTACACCTCCAATTGACTCAAATTATGTCAATTAGCTAATCAGAGGCTTCCAAAGCCATGACATAATTTTCTGGAATTTTCCAAGCTGTTTAAAGGCACAGTCAACTTAGTGTATATAAACTTCTGACCCACCGGAATTGTGATAGTGATTTATAAGTGAAATAATCTGTCTGTAAACAATTGTTGGAAAAATTACTTGTGTCATATGCACAAAGTAGATGTCCTAACAGACATGCTAAAACTATAGTGAAAAACGAGTTTTAATGACTCCAACCTAAGTGTATGTAAACTTCCGACTTCAACTGTATCATCAGGTCATTTAAAGCCCCGAAGCTGAGAGCAGGACTCACCTCTGCACCAGCTGTACGATGCTCTGAGTGTTCATGAAGAACACCTCTCTTTCTGACTTCCTGTTCAGAGTGGCAGCATGACTGTCCAGGATGTTGGCAATCTGGAAGAACAGGCAAAATCAGTCAGGTGTATTCCTAATGAACTCTGCATATCAACGCCACAGAACCATAAATAATACAATAACCAACCTGAATAATACAGTGTGTGTGTGTGTGTGTGTGTGTGTGTGTGTGTGTGTGTGTGTGTGTGTGTGTGTGTGTGTACCTGCTGGCTGGGGAACTGGCAGAGCACTGAGGTAATGTTGCTGGCGTACTGGGCCATCTCCTTCTTGATGCACTTCTCCACAGCGAGGGGGATCCGGCCTGACACACTGGTCATAATGTCCTGCAGCTCCAACAGAGGCAGAGAGGGGTCCCGGAGAGTCTTCATCAGCGTCTCCACCCATTCTTTTAGCTGGGGAAACACACATTCACAATATTACCAACTGATATTGATTAACGTACAAACACAGAATACTGCCATCTTTTGTTTGTAGATTGTTGTGTGTGCTGTGATGGACCACTTACCTTCCCACTGAAAAAGAGTTCAGGCAGGCAGAAGCCATTCATGACGTGCACAAGGTGGTCCAGGGTGCTGTGGAAGACCCTGTGGAGCTTCTCTCCTCTCAATGCCACCGCCTGGATGACGGGCAGCGCCCCGTGGTACAACTCTGCCTGAGACACACACGTTACAACATACTTTTAGTCCTGCATCAAAACGTACTGTATAGCTATCCACGTTTCCATTACAAAATACAAGAAGCATATTTAGTCTAAAAATCGCTAAATTCCCCAGTGTCAGACACACCGTCCCTTACTGACCTGTTGGACTCTGCTAGGATCATCTAACTGCAGCTTGGCGATGACACAGCCAGGCTCCAGCACAGCACCGGGCCTCTTCACATAGTGGATACAGCCAGACTCCAGCGCCGTCAGAGTCATCACCATCTTCATCACCTGACACAGTTATACACGCGGTTTACATGGCTGCTTGCTCTACTAACGGAGTGTGTGACCATGGCCACAACTATATCACACACACCTCTATCTCAGCATAACACTGGCCAGAGAACACGTGCCCCCCGTCCTCCACGGTGTACTGGATGAGTTTCCCTGCTGAGAGCGAGCGAAGCAGCGACGGGTCGTTCTCCTTCTCAAACACACACGTCTTGTTCCCAATGGTGATGCGGTACCTAGCGGGGAAAGAATCTCTTTTAGTCCATTGCCCAAATCAACCCCAAGCTAACCTCTCAACATTCCTTTAAATAAAGAATGCATGTATTCTGTCTATCCATCTTTCTTTCCTTCCATCCATCCATCCTACCGGTCCACCTCCTCCTTCATGTAGGTGGTGTAGCTGCTGCCGTCGTAGGAGAGCAACAGGCCCCCGTCGCTGAGGCGATGGACGTCCACCTCGGCAGAGGTGCTGTTCATGATGACCACGTAAGAGTTGGGGGACTGACGCGTCACCTTCAGACAATACTTAGTACCCTCATAGATCAATTCCACCTCAACTGTGTTGAGAAGAGTGTGCGCGGGCAGCACCTGGCCTCTGTAGAGGAGGAGAAGAGAGGAGAGTGAGATGGTGTGTGTGTGTGTGTGTTATTAAAATGTTTAAAATAGTGTTGACCTTTCTAGAGAGTGCAGGAAGTTGGAGACACTGTTCCTCAGGTTGACATCAGCCACGTGGAGAGCCCCGCTCACTATGCCCAGCATGGTGTCAGGACGCTCCGCCTGCATCTTCTCGGAGATGAGCCTGTCCAGCCAGCCTGTGTCGATGGTGTTGTGCTGGAAGCTCTCAGTCTCCAGCAGCTTGATGAGGTACTCCACTGTGGTCCTGAAGTCTCCTCTGATCGACAGCTCCTTCAGGGCCACCACCATGTTACTGAACACACACAGGAGAGGTGTTACCACACATCATTGGGTCTTACTGACAACACACACAAAACACAATTAACTTTACAGAATTTTTTCCCTAGTGTGTGTGTACTCACGAGATTGCCTCCTCTCGGTTCTCTCCCCAGGAGAAGCAGTGGCCAAACTGGGAGTCTGCAAACTCATGCAGGCCTCCGGCCGCGGCCACACTGAAGTATCCCCACACATTCTTGTTACTGCGGAAGTTCAGCTCCTGCACTGTGCCCGAGCTCGGCTTGAAACCTTCATCAGGGTTCTCACTGGTGATGCGTGCAGCGATGACATGTCCCCGTGGGGAGGGAGCCGTGGACAGACCCTCAAAGTCAATCATAGAGTCTCCCCAGGGCTGGACACCATACATCAATCTGATGTCCTTGATACGGTGAAGGGGAATCCCCATGGAAATCTGAGGAAGAAGAAACAGTTCCGGTCTGTAGTAGAAGGAAGTTCCTGTTAAACGAATGAGTCTTTAAAATAATTATAAAATTCACTAATGCACTTCTGGTCCAATGTTTATCCTGGAATTGAAATCAAGAATGTGCTCAGTTTGAATCTTCACTAACACCCTTTCATTTCCTGGAAATACTGAATAATAACAATAAATGTGTTTTTAAGGGTGGGATTAAAAACAAACAAAGATAACTATTGTAAAATATACTGTGCCTGTAAAATGTATATAGTATGTATAAACTGGAAGAAGATGCCTAAGTGTTGTTGTCCATTAGTTTAGTCCAATTATTGGGTGGTAGGGTAAGAGGAAAATCTATTTAAAAAAAAAAGATGGATAGCTAGACACACACACAAACAAAAATAAAATGTCCCCTTTTCAGGACCCTGTCTATCAAAAATAATTCGTAAAAATCCAAATAACTTCACAGATCTTCATTGTAAAGGGTTTAAACACTGTTTCCCATGCTTGTTCAATGAACCATAAACAATTCATGAACTTGCACCTGTGGAACGGTCATTAAGACACTAACAGCTTACAGATGGTAGGCAATTAAGGTCACAGTTATGAGAACTTAGGACACTAAAGAGGCGTTTCTACGGACTCTGAAAAACAACAAAAGAAAGATGCCCAGGGTCCCTGCTCATCTATGTGAATGTGCCTTAGGCATGCTGCAAGGAGGCATGAGGACTGCAGATGTGGCCAGGGCAATAAATTGCAATGTCCGTACTGTGATATGCCTAAGACAGCGCTACAGAGAGACAGGACGGAAAGCTGATCATCCTCGCAGTGGCAGACCACATGTAACAACACCTGCACAGGATTGGTGCATCCGAACATCACATCTGCGGGACAGGTACAGGATGGCAACAACAACTGCCCGAGTTACACCAGGAACACACAATCCCTCCATCAGTGCTCAGACTGTCCGCAATAGGCTGAGAGAGGCTGGACTGAGGGCTTGTAGGCCTGTTGTAAGGCAGGTCCTCACCAGACATCACCGGCAACAACATCACCTATGGGCACAAACCCCCCGTCGTTGGACCAGACAGGACTGGCAAAAAGTGCTCTTCGCCGACGAGTTGCGGTTTTGTCTCACCAGGGGTGATGGTCGGATTCGCGTTTATCGTCAAAGGAATGAGCATTACACCGAGGCCTGTACTCTGGAGCGGGATCGATTTGGAGGTGGAGGGTCCGTCATGGTCTGGAGCAGTGTGTCACAGCATCATCAGACTGCCTGCAATGACAACAAGCTCAATGTCAATGCTGTGCGTTACAGGGAAGACATCCTCCTCCCTCATGTGGTACCCTTCCTCCAGGCTCATCCTGACATGACCCTCCAACACCACCAGCCATACTGCTCGTTCTGTGCGTGATTACCTGAAAGACAGGAATGTCAGTGTTCTGGCCAGCGAAGAGCCCGGATCTTAATCCCATTGAGCACGTCTGGGACCTGTTGGATCGGAGGGTGAGGGCCATTTCCCCCAGAAATATCCAGAAACTTGCAGGTGCCTTGGTGGAGGAGTGGGGTGACATCTCACAGAAAAAACTGGCAAAGCTGATGCAGTCCATGAGGAGGAGATGCACTGCAGTACTAATGCAGCTGGTGGCCACACCAGATACTGACTGTCACTTTTGATTTTGACCCTCCCTTTGTTCAGGGACACATTATTCAATTTCTGTTAGTCACATGTCTGTGGAACTTGTTCAATTTTTGTCTCAGTTGTTGAATCTTGTTATGTTCATATAAATATTTACACATGTTAAGTTAAAATAAACGCAGTTGACAGTGAGAGGACGTTTCTTTTTTTGCTGAGTATATATAGGGTTTTTCTTAATTTTTTATTATTTTCTACATTGTAGAATAATAGTGAAGACATCAAAACCATGAAATAACACATATGGAATCATGTAGTAACCAAAGAAAAAAGTGTTAAACAACAATAGCCACCCTTTGGCTTGATGACAGCTTTGCGCACTCTTGGCAATGTATATTTACCCCAAAATATATGGGGGATGGGAAATGATGCAGACAATTACATTGATGGAAGCTACCATCTGCAATATTAAAGCTGATCCACCCCCTAAAAAAATCTAATAATAAAAATGGTTGCTAGGGTTTTAATTGGCTGACTATAGAAGAACATTGGGTCTTGAATGATATTTCTCTCTCACTTAGAACACGGTTATTAACTTTCTCCTCTTCCTGGCCAAGGCCCAGTTTCCCGATAGCGATGGAACTTTGGCTTAAGAGTGTTTTAATGATGCATTATCGTTCCTAAGGCAGAAGTTGTGACATGCTTTCCCCAGAACACCACGCAGAGAGAAAGTTTGCTTAATGTGTCATTAAACCATGTGTCGATACTGACAATGGATCAGCTCCTATAGAGATATTACCACCGATGGATACAAATAGTCTGAGGCGGCTTATTATGTTTACCCAATAACAATACACTAAACCACAGATGTCACATCATTGCACAGACGTTGTTACACATCATTAAATAAATTCAGGCAAAAATTAATAAACTGAAAGTAGCAAAATATAACTCAATTGATTGGACATGAAATGTATTTCAATATGATTTAAATACACTGAGTGTACAAAACATTAAGAACACCTTCCTGATATTGAGTTGCACCCCCATTTGATCCACCCAGAAAAGCCACAATTCGTTGATGCATGGGAATCTACAAGGTGTTGAAAGCATTCCACAGGGATGCTGGCCCATGTTGACTCCAATGTTTCCCACAGTTGTGTCACGTTGGCTGGATGTCCTTTGGGTGGTGGACCATTCTTGATACACACGGAAACAGTTGAGCGGGAAAATGTCAAAACAGCTCTTACACCATTGAATTTTTATTTAACTAGGCAAGTCAGTTAAGAACAAACTATTTTTTACAATGACAGCCCACCCCGGCCAAACCCTAACCCGGATGATGCAGTGCCAATTGTGCGCCGCCCTATGGGACACCCAATCACGGCCAGTTGTGATACAGCCTGGAATCGAACCAGGGTCTGTAGTGACACCTCTAGCATTGAGATGCAGTGCCTTAGACCGCTGCACCACTCGGGAGCCCAAAAAATGTGCATTGTCATAATTTTCACAATTTCACAGTATTATTCAAACCTCATAGTGTGGAAATATATATAAAAACACAGTAAATCACATTTTTGACTGCACTGGGCCTTTAAGATGCTTTTGAGAAACCTTTGTTTATCTCACTGAGAGGAATCACAGCTTGTTGTATCCCACTGTTGTCCGTCTGATCCTTCCTGCCCAGTGAGATTAGACAGTGTCAACGCTGCGGATAGGTGGACAGAGAGTATATCCCTCCCCTACAGCAGCAGCTCTGTCCTTCAGTTTGAACGCCCACCACTGACCAACATACTGCTGAGTGGACACGTGACCCACCACTGACCAACATACTGCTGAGTGGACACGTGACCCACCACTGACCAACATACTGCTGAGTGGACACGTGACCCACCACAGACCTACATACTGCTGAGTGGACACGTGACCCACCACAGACCTACATACTGCTGAGTGGACACGTGACCCACCACAGACCTACATACTGCTGAGTGGACACGTGACCCACCACAGACCTACATACTGCTGAGTGGACACGTGACCCACCACAGACCTACATACTGCTGAGTGGACACGTGACCCACCACAGACCTACATACTGCTGAGTGGACACGTGGCCCACCACTGACCAACATACTGCTGAGTGGACACGTGACCCACCACAGACCAACATACTGCTGAGTGGACACGTGACCCACCACAGACCTACATACTGCTGAGTGGACACGTGACCCACCACAGACCAACATACTGCTGAGTGGACACGTGACCCACCACAGACCTACATACTGCTGAGTGGACACGTGACCCACCACTGACCAACATACTGCTGAGTGGACACGTGACCCACCACTGACCAACATACTGCTGAGTGGACACGTGACCCACCACTGACCAACATACTGCTGAGTGGACACGTGACACACCACCACCACTGATGCTGGAGGTGTCTAGAACACCCCCTGAGGGGTGGTGAGGAGGAGGAAGAGGGAGGGGTGGATTTTTCATGTTTCTGCACATTAGCTCACTCCAACCTAACCAGTTACCATGGAGACAGAGGCCCGGGATGAAACTAACCATCGAGAGCAGCGAGGTGTGCCTACACAACAGAGACGTACGACACAGACTGAATAGGAGCTGGACACACATTGCTGCTGAAACTGACCTGCAGCTGTGCAGCAGGCAGGTTGACGTCGGCCACCATCTCAGTGCAGGGGTGCTCCACCTGCAGACGAGGGTTGAGTTCTAGGAAGTAGAAGCTGCCATCTTGGCTGTAGAGATACTCCACTGTGCCAGCACTGACATAGCCCACCATCTTAGCCAGCTTCACCGCACACTGAGGAGTGAGGAACAGACACAGTCACAACTTGGCAACCTAACCACAGAGCAACGAGTCCATCTGGCCATAGTCCCTCTCAAATTTCAACACATTGACATGGCTCCTCTCAATGGTAATGTCTCCATCCAATAGCACAAATTGTGCCATACCCTCTCCATGTCCTCAAACACATCTGAGGTGGAGATGGTGGCGGGCGCCTCCTCTATGATCTTCTGGTGTCGCCGCTGTACAGAGCAGTCCCTGCCGAACAGGGAGATGGCATTGCCGTACTGGTCGGCCAGGAGCTGGACCTCCAGGTGACGAGCGTGTTTGGCCAGCTGCATCACGAAGATGGGTGAGCCCGGAACCTCTGTCTGGACCTGAGCCAAGGAGAAGGGAGCATGATGGGTTAGTCAGAATCGAAATCATACTGAACATGTCTTTCAGCCCACCATAACCATATAGTGATACTGGAATTAGACTGGACTTCTCACCTGTCTGAAGAGGTTGGGGAAGTCATCAGCACAGTTGACTTTGCGGATGCCCTTTCCTCCACCTCCCTCGGAGGCCTTCACCATCACGGGGTAGCCCACCACCTCCGCAGCTTTCAGTCCTGCCTCCACATCATGGATGCAGCCCAGCTCATACAGATCTGGGGGAACGTTGATGATCCTCTTCTTCTGGTCGCTCTCTGACCACTCTACTGTTAGCCCTGAGACACACACACACCATGGGATCAGTCTCTGACAACACACTTACTTCAAAGCCATCCAGAGTATTCAACGGTACAGACATACCTGCTCCACTCCAGGGCAGGGTTGGGATGCCAGCTGTCTGAGCCACGATGGATGAAGCGATCTTGTCCCCTAGTGCCCACATGGCCTGGCTAGGAGGACCTGGAAGTAGGCACAGAACACATCATCTTACAGGACAGAGGGGCTAAAAGCAGTATCCATGGCTCTGTGTGTGGCTGGGAGACTCAGTGGAGAGGAGATAGTAGGAAACAGTCTTACCCATGAAGGCAATGCCATTCTTCATGAGCAGCTCTGGCAGTTTGGGATTCTCTGAGGCGTGACCCCACCCAGCCCATACAGCCTGGAGAAATCATTACAAACACAACAAGTTCAAATACAGGTTACAAGAGAGTTCAATCACTATTTAGAAGAAAGTCTACTCTAGGCCTAAATAAATGGATGTTTAGGAGTACCTGCACAGGTATACGCTTGGCAATGTCCAGAATGAGCTCCACATTGGCATAGTTGTTGTTATTGGTCCCTCCTGGCACAGGCACATAGTGGTCGGCCATCTTTATGTACTCTGTAGAAGATAGTGGGGTGAAAACTGTTTAGCTCTGCTCTGCCCATAAAATAGCATGTATAACAGTCCAACATTTCATCTCATCTTTCATCTCTAAATATTAGCTTGCTATCATCACATCTAAAACATCACCACAAGTGTCAAACCATTTACACATGATAGCATTTTGAGAAAGCCATTATTTTCTACACAATCAGACAAAGCCCTTTCTTCTGAACTAGGTCAGGGTTGCCTGTTCAGTGCAGTGCAGGTTTAAACCAACAGACATCCTGCTCTGGTCCATTGTTGGGAGCCTAGTGGGTCTGCTTGTTTAAACACATTAAACTGGCTGGAGTTTTGTCCTGTCTCTCTCTAGGTCATTAAGCAAAGTTAGAGGGGCTGGGTAGAGAATAGAGAGACACGGCTACTCCGCTGTTACTAGTTGTGATGATACCGTAATGTAAAGCTCACCTGCGTTGGCCTTCAGGTCCTCAGGGGTTACCATGACGACAAAGCGGATGGCGCGCTCGTTGCGAAACATCTCGTAAGCCCAGCGGCGGATGGAACGCATGCATTTGACCGCCGCGATGCCGTTGTTGGCAATGAGGACCTGAGACAGGAAGAGATGTGAGCGGGGGACTAGCCTCTGAAATGACTATGTCAAAACTATGGTAAAACCAGGCCCTAGAAGCTAAAGAAGCCCTGGCCTTACCTTCTCGATGACCTTATTCCCACCAAAGCGGGTAACAAACTCGGCAGGGGAGGCCACGGTGAAATCTCTCTGCAGGTCGATGCGACGCCGGTCTCGGCCCTGCTTGACCAGGTGCAGCCCAGACATGCTCGGTCTGTGTGAACAACTGAAATTACTTCAGCATGAAGAGAACACCGTAGTGTAAGGTTGGTGGGGGGGTGTCACGATCCCCCAGTATTTGTCATCAACATATTATTTTACATTCATCCATAATAACTTCTATAATAAGAAGACGTGAAAGTTCATGCTACAGTCAACATACACAACAAGCATAAGGGTAACGGCCCAAACTACACTTGACACGTAGCGTAAGCATAGCGCACACGTAGCTCAAGACCAGCGCTGGTGAAACAGTCACTGTGATCCATCAGAGATGTTACACCAGCCGTGCCATCAGCACGTGCGTGGAGCGCAGTTGCAGCGTCTTTTTACACCAAGTCTAATTTAAGTGTAAGCCTTCTTCGGCCAGGAAAAACACCAATAGAGATCTTTGTGAGCATTCATTGACTGAGCATTCAGCTGTCTTTTAACCCTCCTTCACACTCCTGGGAATTGGCCTAAATGGATAAGGCTACATTTAAATGTTTCTTACAGCGGAAACATGAAAAGCATAACCACAGTAGCAATTGAAAAGGAACAGTTGAGATAATTGTATACATTTTTTATTTAACCTTTATTTAACTAGGCAAGTCAGTTGAGAACAAATTCTTATTTACAATGGACTGCCTACCCCGTCCAAACCCTAACCCAGGCGACGCTGGGCCAATTGTGCGCCGCCCTATGGGACTCCCAATCACAGCCGGTTGTGATACAGCCTGGATAATGGCAAAATGATTAGACCAAAGTTGAGTACACAACAGTTCTCCTGACAAGACTGAATCCAAATATTACACTATTGATTTTATGTGCATTTTACATTTACACTACTTTTTGCTGAATTCGTTGATAAAGAAATCTGAAAATACTCTGGATACGCATAGTAACACAAGACAAGCCTATTCCTGGAAAATGTTGGGTAGGCGCAACCTAACACAAAAAAAATAACAAAGCTGCGATGATAAAAGAGCTACTGTGATTAGATTAGACTGTGTGGTGGACACTGGCCAAGGCAGAACATTTTTCCTCCTCAAAACATAACTGCTTACTAATAACAAGACACTGCTAAAACTAGTGCTCTAATGGTCACATCAAGGGAGAGAACCATCATGGATCAATGTAAACAGTCTACTCTACCTACAGTAAAAAAAATACTTGAAATCAATGTCCTTGTCTTTAACTGAGTAGGCATATCGGCCCATGAGGAGAAGACTAAATGTTCTCTCGTTTTTCTGAACTGTACACAATTAGATCTTCCACGACAAAAAAAAAAAGGAACAGCACACCATCACCAACCAGTCGCAGGAGGAGCGCAATCCTAACATGTTATTAACAGGCTAGGGCAACCTGCAAGTTTTTCCTCGGGGGGGAAAAAAATAGGGCACCTAAACTAGGTTTCACCCTCAGAGAGAGCCAGTGGGAGGATGGATCCAGTCACCCAGGAGGGTGTGTCAGGGACAGAACCCCTCAGTGTGCGTTCGGCCGGCTGCTGTGGCCTGACACTGCACTGTTGCATCATGATGGCATGCTACAGACACACAGACAAAAGCCTCTGAATGAAGCCCCAGAGAATGAAGCTCCCAGAGAAGGGCACTTCCCACCATCTGAGCTCCCCCTTGTCCTATGGGAGAGAGCTGCGGGCTCTGCCAGTAATTCCGGTTTCATCATCAACTCTCCCCATCACATACTCAAGCACACAGGACAGGTCAGCTGTAGAGAGCTGTGAAACTAATCACTGAAACGTGAGGTGCTAAAAGAGGATCATGAAAAACCTTTCCCTCTGTCAGAAAGGTACATCATAACAGCCTGCAACCTCAGACAAATCCCATATAGACTGGAGGTAAATACCTGAGCATGATGTTTGGTTATACTTAACTATTGGAATGTGATTCAGATATCAAGTTCTTTCTATCATGCCATGGAAGGATTGCCCCATCAGGTAATATAAGAGTGTGTACTGTACACCGCTATTTTCCAATCATGGCTTTGGAAAGTAGTGCCAGGTGTGTGAAAAGAGTTAGCTGACAGGTGAACAGCAGTGTGAGTGGAATTGGAGACAGATATTTACTTCTTCGTCAGTATTCTGGCCCACCACAACACTAAAACCCTACTGCTAGACTGACTGTAGTAGGCCTGACTCTCACGTCAGTCTGTTACAACTATTCAATTCCAACAACAGCCCAAACCTGTGGCAGGCATATAGTTGAACCAAAACTCACTAGAATAGCCTACATACAAAACACAGAGTTCGCAACAAGAAAGACTGAGAAACAAATCTGAACACCATTCTAAATGAATAGCCCGAGCCTACTGTATGTGTACGAATGTTTACATATTCTTCTGGCCAGCACCATATCTGCCAGTTATTCATACAAATCAAGTCTTATATATCGCCACACATCTGCATTCACAATGTCCATTCTCTAGAGCCTAGTCCCAGTGGCTGTAAAAAGAGAAACCGAATACAAAGGAGAGCTGGTGAGGCCAGGCTCCAGGGAGAGCTCAGGGCTCAGAGCTGAGGTTGTTGGCAATGGGACAGCAGCAGGGAGGGCAGTCCATCCAGAACACACAGCTCCTCTATAGCAAGCAGGCATGGTGTGAAGCTGGCCTGGCCACGTTTTTCACACACACCACCCACCCACAGCAGAGAAGCAAGGGAGGCCCGCCAGGGGGAGATCACTGAACCCAGTGTTCTCCTGCTGCTGCCATTTCAGAATACTCCCCTCCAGACTCGTCTGATATCTGTATTGGAGGTTTCTCCATCCCATACAACTGGGGCCAGATTGTTGCGGCAAAAAAAACTGTGCAGTACCATTTTGTATAAGGCATTGAGATACTGGTAACCTCAGTATAGATGCTATGATTAAACACCTCTGTGTGGTTGCCATGCCTGGATACACAACACAAACAGAGAGGCTCAGGGAACACAAACCAGAGAGAAAAGCCCGGGTTCTGACCTCATGTGGGGGCCGTCGATGTGGTCGAAGCCCATCTCGTAGGTGCTGTTCTCTGAGCTGAGGCTAGAAGTGGGAGATATGGAGCGCTCCTTCTCCTCCAGGCCCAGTGTCAGGTCTGGCTTTCCCAGGATCTCATCCTCAGAGTTCTCCTCCGACACAGAGCCGATGATGAAGTTGGAGTGCAGCGCAGCAAGGTTCGGGGCAGCAGCCTTATTGGCAGGCGCGTCCTGCTGTGCCATGGCTGGACCGTCACCGCGTTGGCAGGCTGCGAACACTGTGGAGGGAAATGAGTGGATGAGGAGAGTCAAAACCACAAGTATTTATAAAGCTGGAGATAGCGCTGAGTCCTCAAGTAAGTCAGGGCCACAGCGTGATGACACCAGGCCGTCCTGGCATTGGCTGCTGTTTGTCAGATTGCGTCAGTGAGAGGAGTTTCACAAAAATGATGTTGACCCTGCATTCATATCGCAAGACATTGCAAAATAATGGTACAGAGGGCATTACCTCCCCATCCTCCTTAAATAAAATGCTTACTGTAACTGTCATATATATATATATATATATATATATTTATTTATACATACATACATACACATATAGTTACAACAAACTTCAATCCAAAACCACTGGTTTGAAAGGCATGGTCTGCCTCGCTATTTGCTAGTCTTTGCGAGGGTATAATTTTCTTAAAACTACAACTGTGCACGAGCAGAGAAACTAGAACAAGACAGACACACCTTGCCAGCATTAGTTTTAGCTGCTTGCTGGACCTGAAAAACAAGCCCAACAATGCAGCGAACAGCACTGAACATAGACGTACCCCACATGATAATGATAGGCTCTAATGATAACGATAGGAAACAAATGTCGCCACGCACCCTGGTCCAAAACTGGTTTATCTTATGGATGGGAATCCAATGTCGAACAAGCAAGTTAAATCAAATCATGCTAGTAATGTTGTGTCGCGTTATGGCTAACCAAAATCATATAAATCAAAAAACACTCGTTAGTCTCAATAGAACTCTAGTCGATGTGAATGAGCAGGAAGGTTTCACAAATAGTTTCTGGTTATCTAGGTAGTTAGCTAGAAAGACAGACCGGTATCTTGTTAACGTTGGCTAGGTTATTACAACAGCATGTGAGGTGTCGGACAGCTAGCTAGCAAGATACCGGTCTGCTAACGTTACTGTAACTTAGTCAGTGTAGCTAATTAGCTTATCACCTAGCTACGCTAGCAAGCTAACGGTTAAGACTCAGTACTCACCGTGAGAAATAAACCGACAAGCAATCCTGAATCGTTGATCCCAAAGGATTGGTGGTGACTTATTTAATTCACTCTGGTTTCAGACATGTCTTTCCAACCGGTGATGACAAAAAAACACATTATGATGAGCTAATGTGACTACAAGAGGCGCATTTAACAGTAGGGAGTGGTATGATGCGAAGATGGGTTACTTTTGGCCATCCACCTCTGACCTTGGCTGTGTTGCAGTAGCGGACCAATCGGATTGCCCGAAAATATCCGAGGCGGGCAGAAAGAGCCAAAACTGGAATTGACTGGGAGGAGGTGTGCCCAATAAGAAAACATTTCTACCATCCCACGTGTTTGGTCCAGTATGGCCTGATCTGTTCAAACCTATCCTCCCTGGCAGGCTGGCAGAGAAATTTCTGATCATACAATAGTTTCCAGACTATTCTGATTTAACAAAAAGAAAAGAAAAAACACAGGGTATGATGTGTAACTTACCAGGAACCATACCAAGTACAAGACATTGCATAACAGCATACACACCATTTAGCAGTACACACCATTTAGCAGTGGCGTAAAGTACTGAAGTAAAAATACTTTAAACTATTACTTCAGTCGTTTTTTGGGTTATCTGTACTTTACTTTACGATATATATTTTGAACAACTTTTACTTTTACTTCGGAACAACAGGCAATATGTGTTTCTTTTCCTTTTAAAAGAACAAATCAAGCTCTAATGTAGGGCGGATTATTTAGGAGATTTCCCTTTTGCAACTGGATCCCCACCCACACCCAAACCTGACTGTCCTACTCATTATACAGAATCTGAACTGTACTTTGGACCATCACCTGGCTGATGCACCACAGTTTGGCTGGTCAAAGGCCCCTGTGTCCCCAGTAAACGTGTAGCCTTGACCCTTACGACTTACCCAGAGCTGCCAGAGATGTGGTAAGATCAGATCTAACGCCAATTGGGCAAATTACAGACAGTCTGCAATACTTTGTCTGTCTGCTTGATCAGTAACTTTTTCCTGTTCCCCATCATGTTACTGAGTGAAACCGTTAAAGCAGTCTGTATGTCTGTCTGACATGATTGTTATAATTTTGATTATAAATAGGCCTTCTTGTTGTTATTTGGAGCTATTTATCTCAACGCAGACTCACAATGGAGACGGAATAGGTTGAAACGAGTCCATGTTTAAAACAGGTCCTTCAAGTATAACCTGATAGGTTTTGGGGAGGCAGCAGGACTGACACTTTCTCCGAATCAGTTGTTCCTCACTCAACCCCCTAGCCCTGTCTAAACTGGGGGAGGGGGTTCTACTAAGCTAGGACAACTATTGTTTTCACTATATATTCTACCTCTTGGTGATGTCATTCGGAAACACAATGTCAAATTTCACTGCTATACGGACGGACGACAACACACAGCTATACATTTCAATGAAACATGGTAAAACCCCAAAATTGCCTACCCTGGAAGCCTGTGTTTCAGACATAAGGAAGTGGATGGCGGCAAATGTTTTACTTTTAAAACAGAGATGCTTGTTCTAGGTCCCAAGAAACAAAGAGATCCGCTGTTGCATCTGACAAATCATCTTGATGGTTGTACAGTTGTCTCAAATAAAACTGTGAAGGACTTTGGCGTTACTCTGGACAATGAGCTCTCTTTTGACTAACATATCAATAATATTTAAAGGACAGCTTTTTTCCATCTTTGTAACATTTAACAAAACAGAAACGTTTTGTCCAAAAATGATGCAGAAAAACTAATCCATGCTTTTGTCACTTCTACTTAGACTCCTGCAATGATCTACTCTCTGGCTACGAATATAAAGCACTAAATAAATTTCAATTTGTGCTAAACACAGCTGCTAGAATCTTGCTAGAATCTGCCTCTTACCCTATTACGGTGCTGAGTCACTGACTTACTAGTGCTCTTCCATGCCGTCCCTAGGAGGGGTGCGTCACTTGAGTGGGTTTAGTCACAGACGTGATCTTGCTGTCTGGTTTTGCGCTCCCTCGGGCTTGTGCAGTGGAGGAGATCTTTGTGGGCTATACTCAGCCTTGTCTCAGGGTAGTAAGTTGGTGGTCTGTTGATATCCCTTTAGTGGTGTGGGGACTGTGCTTTGGCAAAGTGGGTGGGGTTATATCCTGCCTGGTTGGCCCTGTCCGGGGGTATCGTCAGAAGGGGCCACAGTGTCCCCCGACCCACCCCTGTCTCAGCCTCCAGTATCTATGATGAAATAGTCTATGCCGGGGGGCTAGGGTCAGTCTGTTATATCTGGTGTAATTCTCCTGTCTTATCTGGTGTCCTGTGTGAATTTAAGTATGCTCCCTCTAATTCTCTCTCTCCCCCTCTCTCACTCCCCTCCCGGAAGACATGAGCCCTAGGACCATGGCTCAGGACTACCTGGACTGATGACTCCTGGCTGTTCCCAGTCCACATGGTCGTGCTGCTGCTGCACTTTCAACTGTTCTGCATGCAGCTATGGAACCCTGACCTGTTCGACTCTCTGTCACGACTTCCGCCGAAGTTGGTCCCTCTCCTTTTTCGGGCGGCGGTCGACGTCACCGGCTTTCTAGTCGCCACCGATCCATGTTTCTTTTTCGTTTGGTTTTGTCTTCATTATACACACCTGATTTCTATTCCATTAATTATGTTCCTTATTTAACCCCCTGGCTTCCCTCTTTGTTTTGTGCGTTATTGTTTGTCATGTGGGTTCGTGTTCTTGTGCTTTGGATTTTTGTGTTTTCCGTGTTGGAATATTATTCTTCATTTTTGAGTAAACTGTCGCACTATACTCATCTCTGTCCTGCGCCTGACTCCACCTTTCTCCATTCACCAACACCCTCACACTCTCTCTCTCTCTCTCTACCACACCTGCTGTCTCGACCTCTGTATGCTCAGCTATGAAAAGCTGAGGTACTGACCTTTTGACCCTCTCAAACCACTGTGATTATTATTTGACACTGCTGGTCAGCTATGAATGTTTGAACATCTTGAAGAACAATCTGGCCTTAATGGCCATGTACTCTTATAATCTCCACCTGGCACAGCCAGAGGAGGACTGGCCACCGCTCACAGCCTGGTACCTCTCTCGGTTTCTTCCTAGGTTCCTGCCTTTCTAGGGAGTTTTTCCTAGCCACCGTGCTTCTACATCTGCATTGCTTGCTGTTTGGAGTTTTAGGTTGGGTTTCTGTATAGCACTTTGTGACATCGGCTGATGTAAAAAGTGCTTCATAAATACATTTGATTGATTGTGAGGCCTGTGGGCGTCTTAGAGCAAAACAACTGACATGTACATTACCGTTCAAAAGTTTGGGGTCATTTGTTGGCCGTTAAAATAACATAAAATTGATCAGAAATACAGTGTAGTCATTGTTAATGTTGTAAATGACTATTGTAGCTGGAAACATATTTTTTTATATCTACATAGGCGTACAGAGGCCCATAAGTTTATAATTTTAAAAAGGCAATTGATCATTAGAAAACCCTTTTGCAATTATGTTCGCACAGCTGAAAACTGTTGTTCTGATTAAAGAAGCAATAAAACTGTCCTTCTTTAGACTAGTTGAGTATCTGCAGCATCAGCATTTGTGAGTTCGATTACAGGCTCAAAATGGCCAGAAACAAAGAACTTTCTTCTGAAACTCGTCAGTCTATTCTTGTTCTGAGAAATGAAGGCTATTCCATGCGAGAAATTGCCAAGAAACTGAAGATTTCGAACAACACTGTGTACTACTCCCTTCACAGAACAGCGCAAACTGGCCCTAACCAGAATAGAAAGAGGAGTGGGAGGCCCCAGTGCACAACTAGAAGGCCAGAATCCCGGAGTCACCTCTTCACTGTTGACGTTGAGACTGGTGTTTTGCGGGAACTATTTAATGAAGCTGCCAGTTGAGGACTTGAGGCGTCTGTTTCTCAAACTAGACACTCTAATGTACTTGTCCTCTTGCTTAGTTGTGCACCAGGGCCTCCCACTCCTCTTTCTATTCTGGTTAGAGCCAGTTTGCGCTGTTCTGTGAAGGAAGTAGTAGTGATCTATGTGGTGTAATAACTCTGTAATAAGCAATGGACCACTTCTCACTCTCTCTCTCTCATAATTACTTGGAAAACATAGAAATAGCAATAGCACCTGCATTCAAGACAAAGCAAGCAACAAACTAACATGCTGCTTTGAGACAATTAAACCCTGCCACCCAGTGGGCATTTACTAACACTGCAAGTGTCTCCATATTTGGCTTTACCTGTGTTTTGTCTGCTCTGTTGTCCAATGTCCAACAGAGTGCAGCAGAATTCAGCCAGGACATGCCCAGCAGCAATGTCCCATCTTTCTTTTGGATATGTACAAAACCACATGCACAGAACCAGGGAAATGGCTTGGAAATAATCCAATCCGAATGTAAAATTACCTGGGGAGAGTGTGCTTTACTTTGTGAGTAAAACGTTCTGGAGATAAAAAAAGAGCTTTGTTGCAATTGATAATGACAGTATGTTTTTTTTCTGGCCGTGAAGTAATGTATCACACAGCCATGTTCTACAACACTCACCAAGATGTCAACAAATTTCCAAAGTAATTATTTTCCCCAGCTATCAAGGTTTCATGTTGATTGAAATACATAGATCACATTTATTTTCACAAGGGTTTGAAAGCTTGTTGAAAATTCTGTAATAAAAATAGCCAAAAGATCAGTGGAGGCCTATCATTGCTCTCCGTCCCTCTATGCCAGCTATTGCAAGGAGTCATTGAAAATCAAATGCATTTGTAACTAACACCCTGGGTATCAGGAGTCCTGCAGTGAAAAGAAACTGTGTTAATTTGCTCACCTATCACACAGAGGAACATATTGCTTACAACCAGTTCAATGGGCTCAGTGTGACTTCAGTTACACGTTCCTGGAGTCTGGCAGACTGTTACAACAGGCACCATCGAGGAGGAAAGTCGCCAGAGATGCTATCACTCCCTCCCTCCATCGCTGATTGACATCCTGGAATGCAAATCAAATGACATTTTATTTGTCACATGGTTCATAGACAACAGGTGTAGACTAACAGTGAAAGGTTTACTTATGGGTCCATTTCCAACAATGCAGAGTTAAAGATAAGATACCAAATAAAAATAGTGACATGAGGAAAAAATGCACAGTGAATAACAAATATAAATAACAAGTAAAAAATAACATGTCTATACTGTGTATATACTGTATATACTGTATACTGAACAAAAATATAAACACAACATGCAACAATTTCAAAGATTTTACTGCATTACAGTTCATATAAGGAAATCAGTCAAGTGAAATAAATTCATTCTGAGGTTGTGAGGCCGGTTGAACGTACTGCCAAATTCTCTAAAACGACGTTGGTAGGCGGCTTACGGAAGAGAAATTAACATTCAATTCTCTGGCAACAGCTCTGGGGGACATTCCTGCAGTCAGCATGCAAATTACATGCGGCATTGTGTTGTGTGACAAAACTGCATATTTTAGAGTGGCTTTTTATTGCCCCCAGAAGAAAGTGCACCTGTGTAATGATCATGCTGTTTAATCAGCTTATTGATGTGCCACACCTGTCAGGTGGATGGATTATCTTGGCAAACGAGAAATGCTCATAAACAGGGATGTAAACAAACAAACATTTTTGAGAAATAAGCTTTTTGTGCATATGGAACATTTTGGGGATATTTTATTTCACCTCATGAAACATGGGACTTTACATGTTGTGTTTATATGTTTGTTCAGCGTATTAAAATGCCCAGCTTCACAGTGATCCTGAGAGCACTCGTGATAAATATTGAATGGAGTTCATCTGCTGGTTAGTGCGTGACGCCCGGGATACAGTCAGATGCTTTGTGACAGGAGCTCTCTAGAGAGCCCTTCAGTAGGGTCTGGTGGAGAGGAGACCAGGGGAACCAGAGGAGAGCTGCTGGGGCCACTGTGAGGCTGTGCCAGCTTAGTTGAGCCAGAGGTCCCCTGGAACGGCCGGCCGTGTGAGATTTCGCACTGCCCAAACAGCGTAGCCGCTCTCAGGTGTCTGAACAGCCGTGCAGGAGAGAGGGAGAGAGAGATCTCAGTCTCACACAGGCCAGGCCACTGTCTCTCCTTTCTCTCCCCACAGCCCAGAAGCTGCTGGGTATCAGGCTACCTCTGCCGAGTGAAAAGACTGATAACCTGTTAACTAAGGCCTGTCTGTAAAGGACACTGGCAAATACCTTATCTCAGCCACCTTAGCCACCTTAGCCACCTTAGGATGGAAGGGGTCACTCTGATGGAGGGTTGTTACCTGCATTCCAGAGGTAAATCCTGGTCTGCTGCGGTGACTGTGTGAGTGAAGCTGAGACTGTGGCAGGCATCTCCAAGGTGAAGGGTTGGGGTGGGGTGGATTGGGGGGACGTGTAACAGATACTCTTATGTCAGCTGTTTCCTGCACTGCAGCTGACAAGGAACCCCATTCACCACTTTCCCCCTCTTCGGCACTGTGATGAATAATTAATTATTCTATCACGGAGGACGGCACTTGGAACGGACTATTTCATGTGGCAGCCGTAGGTAAAGCGATCCACCTGTCATGGGCAACTGGAGTCGAGTGTGTACCAATTCCAGCAGGGCTGTAACCCTACCTGCCATCGAGCACTCTGTTTATTTGGCACATCAGCGGAGCCTTTCTCTCCCTGACTGACAGCTCGAAAAAGGGGTCACATTCACCTCCACTCTATTGCGCATTGTAATATTTAATGGCAAACAAGCTTGAGAAGGACGGCAGGTAACCAGAACCTGTGCTTTCCACCGCAACGGGGGGCTAAGGAGGCAGCTTGATCCCTGGTATTGTGGTGCAACACACGCCATAGGCTTACTATTTGTTTATGAGGGATATAGCCTTACTGATCACAGTTTGAAAAGAGAAAGGTTGAAAAAGGAGAGGGCTGAATAGAGTTGTTATTTGAGGATGTTGCTGAACGTTCTCCTTGATGTAGCTCAGTAGTTGTGTTGCCTTTGTGTCGGAAATGACGGGTTCGTCACTTTGATGTAAAAAGAGGTTGACTTGAAAGATGGACAGTCAAGGAGCACATAAAACTCAAAAAGCAATGGATAGAGGACAATATAAAAGAATGAGCTCAGATCTCTGATAATTACACCACCTTCTAAGCTGTTGAGGTAAGTGCTGTGAATTGCTTTCAGTACCAGAACACCTCTCTGAAGGAGACTCCTGATCCATAGAGCTGGGGGTCTTTGATACACTGATGAATTGAATGTGTGTAATGAGTGATATTGAGTGCCTGTGTACAGTATGTGCTTGGTGTTTCAACAGCAATGAATTCTGGGATGTGGAACAGCAGCAGAGGAGGATAGCTTCGGGAACCAATTTAGAAATTGCCGTACACTTTACACAGAGATCAAGGGTTACCTGGTGCAATCACATCACCTCTCACTCAGACAGCGGTCTCTCACCCTGTGGCCACATGATAGCCTTCTCCCAAGAGAAAAAAATAAAACACAAATATACTATTTCTCAATGAATTCCTCTTGGTTTGGATCTTTCCTTTCTAAAATTACAGTTGCCTTGCTAATCCACTAGATGGCTACAGAGGACATTGTTTGATACTGGTCAGCTACCATGTACAAACATGTTGCCCTTACAATGTTGTCCTATTACTGTTATGTTATGCATCCTATAATTCTTCATTGTGCAGATGGATGCAGTGACAATAGGCAGCTAGCATGTATAATAAATTATGTCCACTCCTAAACCTCAGTTCACAATTCACATTGAACATTCCCTTGTATCAGTTTACAAGCTGTGTGTTTACCCATAGGAGCCCATTGATACATACTTTGTTGTCCACTTTGTTCTGTTTTGCTATTGAGATTAATAATTCATTGTCTTTCATGTTGTCTCTCAGCACTAATTTTACTACAGTAATCATTTTGAAGCCTTCACACATTTCCAGATCAATTCATATACAGTCCTTATTGCTATATGTTATAACAGCCAATAATTTTTATGTCTGAAGCTTACTCATCTGTTGTTCATAGATGTGTGGTTGTACACAGCAGTGCCCCCTCCAATACTGTACTCAGCAGGCAACATGGCAGATCTTTTAGTCAACATTGCAGAACTCCACACTGCCCTTTCCCATCTAGACAAAAGGAACACCTATGTGAGAATGCTGTTTGTTGACTACAGCTTAGCGTTCAACACCATAGTTCTCTCAAAGCTCATCACTAAGCTAAGGACCCTGGGACTAAACACCTCCCTCTGCAACTGGATCCTGGATTTCCTGACGGGCCGCCCCCAGGTGGTAAGGGTAAGCAACAACACATCTGCCACACTGATCCTCAACATAGGGGTCCCTCAGGGGTGCGTGCTTAGTCCCCTCCTGTACTCCCTGTTCACCCACAACTGCATAGTCACACATGACTCCAACACCATCGTTAAGTTTGCAGACGAAACAACGGAGGAAGGCCTGATCATCGACAACGATAAGACAGCCTACAGGGAGGAGGTCAGAGACAACAACCTCACCCTCAACATGAGCAAGATAAAAGACCTGATCGTGGACTACAGGAAAAGGGGGGCCAAGCACACCCCCAGTTACATAGACAGGGCTGAAGTGGAGCGGGACGAGACCTTCAAGTTCCTTGGTGTCCACATCACTATCAAACTATCATGGTCCACACACACCAAGACAGTCGTGAAGAAGGCACGACAATGCCTATTCCGCCTATGGAGACTGAAAAGATTTGGCATGGGTCCTCAGATCCTCAAAAAGTTCTACAGCTGCACAATCGAGAGCATCCTGACTGGTTGCATCACTGCCTGGTATGGCAACTGTTCGGCATCCAACCGCAAGGTGCTACAGAGGGTAGTGTGTACGGCCCAGTCCATCACTGGGCCAAGCTTCCTGTCGTCCAGTACTTCTATACCAGGTGGTGTCAGAGGAAGGCCCTAAGAATTGGCAAAGACTCCAGCCACCCTAGTCATAGACTGTTCTCTCTGCTACCGAACGGCACGCTGTACATAAGGCTCCTGAACAGCTTCTACCCCCAAGCCATTAGACTGAAAAACAGTTAATCATATGGCTACCCGGACTATTTGCATTGAACCTTTTTTTACACTACTGCTACTCGCTGTTTATTATCTATGCATAGTCACTTTACCCCTACCTACATGTACATATTACCTCGACTAACCTGTACCACCGAACATTGACTTGTTACCGGTACCCCTGTATATAACCTCGTTATTTTTATTTTATTGTGTTACTTTTTTCTTACTTTAGTTTATTACATTTTTTATAGATTTTTTAGCAAATATTTTCTTACTTAAAAAAAATGGTGCATTGTTGGTTTAGCTTGGAAGTAAGCACTTCCCGGTAAGGTCTACAGCTGTTGTTGTCACGTTCTGACCTTTATTTTCCTTTGTTTTGTCTTTAGTTAGTATGGTCAGGGCGTGAGTTGGGGTGGGCAGTTCTATGTTGTCTGTTTCTATGTTGGGTTTTCTAGTTTGGCCTGACATGGTTCTCAATCAGAGGCAGGTGTTTTGTGTTGTCTCTGATTGGGAACCATATTTAGGTAGTCTGTTTTGGGTTGTGGGTTATTGTCTATGTCATTACGTAAGTTGCCTGTGTCTGCACTTGTCGTAGTATAGCTTCACGTTCGTTCGTTTGTTGTTTTGCTAGTTTGTCAAGTGTTCTTCGTTTCGTCTTCGTTAAATAAATTCAAGTATGTATTCAAACCACGCTGCGCTTTGGTCCGATCCTTGCTCCTCCTCAGACGAGGAGGATAACGACATTCGTGACAGTTGTATTCGGCGCATACAATTTGATTGGATTTGAGTCATGTGATGTTTATTGGTCAAATCATGTTGTTGTCCATAGTTTGTTACCAATGTAACATCATGCCACAACTCCATTGTCCCAACATGGTAGATGTAGTTGGGCTCCACCGTCCTTGGTGGGATCATGTCTGTGATGTCCAGAGTGTGAATAATTTCACATCTCCATGTGCATCCTGGTGCATGTCGCCTCTGTAGAGCTTCTTCTCCATGTTTCATTTATGTGGCCATGATGCTGCTGACACCCTCCATTATTCAAGGAAAAAACAGCAATGCAATTTATGGTGCATACCAGAGGAAGCTGGTGGGAGGAGCTATAGGAGGACGGGCTCATTGTAATGGCTGGAATGGAGTCAATGGAACGGAGTCAAACACATCAAGCATATGGAAACCACATGTTTGACTCCGTTCCATTCATGCTATGCCAGCCATTACAATGAGCCCGTCCTCTTATATCTCCTCCCACCAGCCTCTACTGGGGCGTACAGCAGTCAGAGAGCTAAAGGAAAGGTAACGTCATAACCAGACAACACATTGCAAGGTATATCCATAAGAAAGATACTTGATCAAATCAAATATTTGAGCAGTTTTGTTTGGAAAATCCAGCACCTTTCTTGATGAATTGCACCACATTGAAATGCATTGAAAATACAATCATCTCTAGTTACGGTAGGCTGTGTTAATGTTTTGTGGTGTAGTCAGCAGTGTAGTCATGCATGCATTTGATATGGTTTTCCTGGTACATATTTGCCAAGCCCTGTCTGTAAGCTGTATGTCTCTCTCTGGTCTGTATACTGTAAAAGTAATAAAAATACACTAGGTAGCTTAATGTGTAACACACTGTAACTGGACCGCTTATCTCCTGTATGATATTGCTGAGATACTTTCACAGGCCTTCACTAAGTGTATTTCTCTGCCATCTGTGTTGTTGTAGGATTACGCGCTAAAGTTTAGACTAGCTGAAGTGACTGCAGCTATTATGATGAAAGTAAATTCTGTGTAATTAATATTTCAACACAGCGCTTTATGGAATTGGAGTGCACTTGTAGGACAAATGCTCTTCTGGGGAACCCTGGCAAATGTTGACAAACAGGGTTTTTTGTTGGTTCGACATTACAGCACGCAAAGAATGATGTTTAATTATTAATTCATATCCTTGTTTTCCTGTCCCCACCTTTACAGACCTGAGGAAGTATGGCCTTGCTTGATTTCACAATCCAGCTCAGGCGTGCAGTGTTCTGCTCAGGGGTGCAGAGTTCTGCTCAGGGGTGCAGTGTTCTGCTCAGGGGTGCAGAGTTCTGCTCAGGGGTGCAGAGTTCTGCTCAGGGGTGCAGTGTTCTGCTCAGGGGTGCAGAGTTCTCTTATTTGTTTCTTTATACCTTTTACTGCAGGGTCACACAGAGTGTTTCTTGATAGTCTTAAACAAATCTACTTTGAAACAAAAGTATACACTTCACACACATTGTTATGAGCTTTAAAAAAAGAAGACACCTGTACCATGTCAGATATAGTTATCTATTATTACATTTTATATACGTCACAGAAGACTGAAATATAACAAAACCGTTTGACATAGAAACTCGTGATTTTCTTTTTCTTTAAAAAAAATAATGTTTATCAATTATGAAATTATGAAAAATATTAATTACATTCCACCCTTGAGGCCACTAGAGGACGCTTTGGTCATTTGACTGCAGGAAATTATTAATGTGTGAGTATTCTACACACAGCAGAGTGTGAGCTGATACCATTCTCTCTCCGACCCCTACTCCTCCTGCTCCATTCTCCAGCAGCCTGGGCCCACAGCGGTAGAGGGGACGTGGGGGTTAGAGGGAGAGAGAGAGAAAGAGAGAGGGGGAGTGGTGGGGGGTGCTGGCACAGGGAGAAGAGCTCTTCTTGGGCTGCTGCTGCTGTCCATCCTGATACCAAAGCCTCCTCTTCCCTTCCGAACACCATTCAGAACACTCTCTCACTGAGCCCTGCAGTGAGAAGTTTTTTGCTCACTGCAAGAACTTGTAGTTGACCTCTCCGCCACATTTCCAAGCCAGTGGAGATGCTCTTTCAGTGTGAAGCCACGCTCAGTCAGGGAGAAAATCCACCCAGCGGGGACATGAGTGGAGGAGAAGGCTTTTAGATCAATGCTCCTCTCTGGAGACCGCCTGACCGCCTGCACCAGTTACAATCAGCGCATGGAGCGGAGGCAGGCAGCCACACTGATTTTATTACTGCACAGGGGACAACAAAAACACGACAGCTCCTTTGCCAAGATGGGAAAGAAAGAGCAAAGAAAGAGGGGATGAGGGGGGATTTTTTGTGTTAGTCTGGTGATAAATAATAGGAGTTCTTGTAGGACGAAAAGACAGCTGAATTGTGTGTTGAAATCACAGTGTCATGAAATAGTAACACTGTGGCTCTTTTGAACAGGGCGCTATTGAAATGAAGGTAATGCTGAACTAAAAACCCCTCAGCCTTTTGGCATGAACCTAGACTTTAATATCAGACCATTTCTGTTGTATATTGATTGTGCCATTTTCTTTCTATGTATTCTGGACCTATTTGGTGATTCATGGTGAGAGGACAGGTCACAATCAGACTGTTAATAATAGATAGCTTTATTAAACTAGGTAAATATGCAGCATTAGTCAGACAGGGCCTCTCTCCAGCATTTCTTGGGGGGCAGGACCAGCGTGCAGGGGTCTTCCTCAGGATGGATCAACATTGGCTGGTACCACTGGTATGGACATCTTCACAACCAGGGTCAGCATGACAGAACGACTGCTGTTGTCATCACTCGGATCGGTCATATATATGACAACGGTCTTTCTCTGCCTTCATCACTGATTTGGTAAGGTGCCAGGCTCTTTTCAGGATTCGGTGACTGCTTGGTCCACTGCCCTGGACAAGGAAGAAAAATAGATAAATTAACATTTCCTTGTATTTGCTATATGCTATTTGGTATATCCTATTTGCTATATATGCACATATAATTTACAGGGATGTCTGACAGGTTTGTTAGGCTGAACTAAGAACCTGTGGGGAGTTCATAATGAGAGGCTGTTATCTTTGGAACGTTTCCTTTTCATCATCAGACTGATCGTGGCGTCGTTTGATTGATGACCTATACGCAGGCACGAAGGCATAGGAGAGGTTCTGGACGCCATGGATGGGCTGGAAGGGCCCTGTGGCCTCTGGCTTTATCTCCAGGTCACCCTGTCCGTATCCATGCCCATCGCTGGAGGAGACGACGTGAGTCTCATGGATGATAAACTCATGTTCAAAACAGTTGACGTGTCGTTTTTGAACAGAATTGCAAAAGGAGTTTTCATGATGAATATAGACCTAAATGCAATGTCAAATATCTTAACAAAACCATGGTACATGTAAAACTTCAAACTATAGGGCGAGAACCCTTTCGGCCTTTCCTGTAATATAATTGTTCGTATGTCATTTCAAATCAGGTTGTAATAAACAAATGTTTAAAACATATTATCCATCGCCAAATGTTGTTGGGAGACTTTTCTATTTATTTTCTGTTAAACGTTTTTTTAAAGCAAGCTTATAATGTCTTCCACTATGCTTCAAATATCAGAAGTTTGCTTGTATGAATGTTAAGGTGAACATTGGAACAGTCAAGAGAATTTTCACGGCAACCATGATTCTAGGGAAGGGATTTTGCCCCGTGGGCCGCATTAGATCTTTACCAATGTCCGGAGGGCCACACAATTGATTATATTTCCTTGCTGCCCAAAACATTCTCTACATTGCTTTTTGAGTTGAGTTTTCTATGCTCCCTGACTGTCTCTCTTTTCGTTTTGATGACTGTTAGCAAGCTGGACAGAGTGAAGAGACTATAGATGTAATTTCTACACAATTTTGATTTGGTTTTGGTAATTTCAATGTCGATTGAGTTCGTTTTTCACCGATTTAAAAAACTTTTTTTTTACTCAAACCACCGCGGGCCAGATTGAATGGGCTCCCGCGGGCGAGATTGAATGGGCTCCCGCGGGCCATATGTTTGACACCCCTGTTCCTGGGCATTGTGATAAACAATAGCCACTGGAATGTGATTTATTTGCATTCTAGAATGTGGGATTCCCCTAGCTTCCATTTGATTTATGGCCATGTTCAGAATAACTATGATAATCAAAAGAGAAGTTGGAAAACAGATTGGGAAATAATGTTGGGAAGGATATAGTTCCAAATTCTTCCATTTAACTTATGACTAAATGTTATTGTAATCATAAGCAATTTTTTTTCTTAAACAAACGTTTGCATTAAAATGTAACCTCCAACAGAAACATTGCATTCATTCATGATTCCCTGCCTGCCGGTGCAGATAATTATACTCAGTGGTGGGCCGTCAGGGCCTGCAAGGCCTTCTCTGCTGGCCTAAACATCATCAGAATATAAAAAAAAATTAAAATATATTTTCCCACAAATATGTATTAAATTATTCCCCAGAGTAAGAGTTATACTCTTCATTTCATAGCTTTTCTCTTGGTTGCGCTGCTTCCAGCCCCAGGTTGAGATTTGGAGGGCTGGTCTTTATGTTAGATCTTATATCCAATCTTATTCAGCCATCATGTGTTGCCAGGGGTCTAAAATCTGCCCTCAGGCCTTCAGAATCAACAGTGCGGGCGCTTGTAGCTTATAGTGAATGGAAATTAAAATTTAGTGTCAACCAATCAGCTTTAGAGTTGGCTATTGTACGCCTACTGGCTGCCTCCAGTGTTACACAGGAGCCAGCTAGCAGGCGTAGTGCGTGCACGTCTTTTGATTGGATTACCAATATTGAGAGGCAGGTCCTATGGGCAGGTATATGCAGATCTAGGAAACTGAATTTGATAAACAAATTAATTTGCGTACCACTAAGCTGTTTTTTCAACCCACAATGGCAGAAGGAGGAAAATATATCGATTTGTTCGAGGATATAATTATAACGCCATTCTCAAGACGAACTTTTCAAGAAAAGTTAGACATTGTAAGGAGAGTTCGCCCGACACCACAAAGCCTGTCACAGGCGGGAAAGGGGTACGTTCGCTCGCCACTTTCTAAGTTTCAACTACGAGCACTGTCAATGGCTCACAGTGTCACGCCCTGGCCTTATTATTCTTTGTTTTCTTTATTATTTTAGTTAGGTCAGGGTGTGACATGGGGAATGTTTATGTTTTGTTGGTTTTGGGTGTTTATTTGGTAAAGGGGTTATGGGGTGTAGTAGATGGTTTTGTGTTGAGTGTATATGTCTAGAGTTGTCTATGTTGGTTAGTTATCTAGGAGAGTCTATGGTTACCTGAATGAGTTCCCAATTAGAGACAGCTGATTTCGGTTGTCTCTGATTGGGAGCCTTATTTAGGGTAGCCATAGGCTCTCATTGATTGTGGGTAATTGTCTATGTAGAACGTTTGTAGCCTGTATGTATGTGCACAACGTTTGTAGCTTCACGGTCGTTTTGTTGTTTTGTTGTTTTGTTAAAGTGTTTTTGTGTCGTGTTCATCTTCGTGTTATAATAAAAGAAGATGGCTTATTTTCCAAAAGCTGCATTTTGGTCCGTTAATCCGCCACACGATCGTGACAGAATTACCCACCATAGGACCAAGCGGCATGACCAGCGGCAACAGGAGAAATACAAGGATTCATGGACATGGGAGGAAATTTTAGACCGGGAGGTACCAGGAGAATATAACCGCCCCAAAGCTGAGCTGGAGGCAGCGAAAGCAGAGAGGCGGCGATATGAGGAGCTAGCTCGGAGACAGGAAAAGGAACCTACAAAGGATCTGGGCTACACTACGTGGGAGGAGATCGACAGGTGGGCGATCAACCCAGGGAGAGTGCCGGAGCCCGCCTGGGATTCTCTGGCGCAGTGCGAGGAGGGATACCGGCGAATGGAGGCAGCACGACGAAGCGGTAGGAAGCCTGTGGGAAAACCCAAAAAATTTCTTTGGGGGGGGCTTAAAGGGAGAGTGGCGAAGTCAGGTAGGAAACCTGCGCCTACTCCCTGTAATTACCGTGGAGAGCGAGAGTACGGGCAGACACCGTGTTACGCAGTAGAGCGCACGGTGTCTCCTGTACGTGTGCATAGCCCGGTGCGGGTTATTCCACCTCCCCGCACTGGCAGGGCTAGATTGAGTATTGAGCCGGATGTCATGAAGCCGGCCCTACATATCTGGCCACCAGTGCGTCTCCTCGGGCCGGTTTACATGGCACCAGCCTTACGCATGGTGTCCCCGGTTCGCCTACATAGCCCGGTGCGGGTTATTCCACCTCCCCGCACTGGTCGGGCAACGGGGAGCATTCAACCAGGTAAGGTTGGTCAGGCTCAATGCTCAAGGGAGCCAATACGCCTGCACGGTCCGGTATTTCCGGCGCCACCTCCCCGCCCCAGTTCAGTGCCACCAGTGCCTACACCACGTAACAGGCTTCCAGTGTGTCTCCAGAGCCCTGTTCCTCCTCCACGCACTCGTCCTATGGTGCGTGTCTCCAGCCCGGTATCACCAATTCCGGCACCACGCACTAAGCCTCTTGTGCGTCTCCAGAGTCCTGTGCATCCTGTTGCTGCTCCCCGCATTAGCCCTGAGATGCGTGTCCCCAGTCCGGTACCACCAGTTCCGGCCCCACGCACTAGGCCTAATGTGCGTCCCCAGGGTCCAGTACGCCCTGTTCCTGCTCCCCGCACTAGCCCTGAGATGCGTGTCCCCAGCCCGGTGCCACCAGTCCCGGCACCACGCACCAGGCCTACAGTGCGCCTCAGCCGGCAGGAGTCTGCCGTCTGCACAGCAATGACTGAACTGCCCGTCTCCCCAGCGCCATCTGAGCCATCCGTCTCCCCAGCGCCATCTGAGCCATCCGTCTCCCCAGCGCCATCTGAGCCATCCGTCTGCAATGAGCCTGCAAAGCCGCCCGTCTGCCATGAGCCTGCAAAGCCGCCCGTCTGCCATGAGCCCACTGAGCCGTCCGCCAGACAGGAGCCGCTAGAGCCGCCAGCCAGACAGGAGCCGCTAGAGCCGTCCGTCAGACAGGATCTGCCAGAGCCGCCAACCAGACAGGATCTGCCAGAGCCGCCAACCAGACAGGATCTGCCAGAGCCGCCAACCAGACAGGAGCAGCCAGATCAGTCAGCCAGCCATGAGCAGCCAGATCCGTCAGCTAGCCATGAGCAGCCAGATCCGTCAGCCAGCCATGAGCAGCCAGATCCGTCAGCCAGCCATGAGCAGCCAGTTCCGTCAGCTAGCCATGAGCAGCCAGATCCGTCAGCTAGCCATGAGCAGCCAGATCCGTCAGCTAGCCATGAGCAGCCAGATCCGTCAGCTAGCCATGAGCAGCCAGATCCGTCAGCTAGCCATGAGCAGCCAGATCCGTCAGCTAGCCATGAGCAGCCAGATCCGTCAGCCAGCCATGGGCCATCCCTCAGTCCGGAGCTGCAGTCCCTCAGTCCGGAGCTGCCATTCTTCAGTCCGGAGCTGCCCCTTACCCTGGTGCTGCCCCTTACCCTGGTGCTGCCCCTTACCCTGGTACTGCCCCTTACCCTGGTACTGCCCCTGATCCTGGTACTGCCCCTTACCCTGGTACTGGACCTTAGTCCGGAGCTGTCCCTTAGTCCGGAACTGCCCCTTAATACAATGGGGTTAATGTGGAGGGGGGTCGTTTGGAGGAGGCCTAGGAGGTGGTTAGGTACTGTGGTGACGTGGGGACTACGACCAGAGCCGGAGCCGCCACCGTGGAGGGGAGCCCACCCAGACCCTCCCCTAGACTGTGTATGGTGCGCCCGGAGTTCGCGCCTCAAGGGGGGGGTTATGTCACGCCCTGGCCTTATTATTCTTTGTTTTCTTTATTATTTTAGTTAGGTCAGGGTGTGACATGGGGAATGTTTATGTTTTGTTGGTTTTGGGTGTTTATTTGGTAAAGGGGTTATGGGGTGTAGTAGATGGTTTTGTGTTGAGTGTATATGTCTAGAGTTGTCTATGTTGGTTAGTTATCTAGGAGAGTCTATGGTTACCTGAATGAGTTCCCAATTAGAGACAGCTGATTTCGGTTGTCTCTGATTGGGAGCCTTATTTAGGGTAGCCATAGGCTCTCATTGATTGTGGGTAATTGTCTATGTAGAACGTTTGTAGCCTGTATGTATGTGCACAACGTTTGTAGCTTCACGGTCGTTTTGTTGTTTTGTTGTTTTGTTAAAGTGTTTTTGTGTCGTGTTCATCTTCGTGTTATAATAAAAGAAGATGGCTTATTTTCCAAAAGCTGCATTTTGGTCCGTTAATCCGCCACACGATCGTGACACACAGGCTCCGAGAAGCACTGCAAACTGTACTGCTGGGAATGCCTATTATTTGCAAGTGATCGATTTGGTGTTTGGAGCCACACTGGCTTTGCAAACTTGAGTTGTCTAACCAAGGCAGCAACGAAACACCAAAGTACGGCTGGGCACTTACAAGCAATGGTGCTTTTGAAAACTTTTGGGGACACCCGAGTGGATCTACAGCTCAAAGAACAAGCGCGCAGGGCAACAGAGCTGCACAATTGAAAAGGTGAAGGGAAATATTGAAAAGACTCATTGATTGTGTCATGTTTTTGGGTAAACACTGTTTACCCAAAAATGTCAATTTGTCAATTTCAAGGTGACGCAATGCCTGGTTATACTGCGTTTCTGTCCAAATGTATAGTGTCTAAAGCCATGGCATCATAATGATGGTAATAAGAGGTGGATTAATTCGGGTGGGACTGTGTAGTACCTCACTGAAGGCCCAGGCCTCAGGCCCACGGCACGCCACTGATCATACTGCCTCAGTACTTCCAGCATCAGGCAGTAATATACATCTGTTTGGATAGACTAAAGGAGGTGCTAGCGGAGCCATTTCTGAAACTATAGCATATTGACAATTCACAAATAGAATATCAAATAGAGTGTACTTTGTTTTTACAGATACGTAAAATGCAACCAGGCTTTTGAATACATAAGAGAAAAACTTATCTGCATCTCTTGTGTTTAGTGAAGCATAATAAACGTTTTTGCATATACTTCGGCAAGGAGCAAACTGACCTTTTAAAATGATTTTGGGCATAATTTGCTGTTGTTTTTTTTTGTTGTCTACCTGTCAGAGAATGTCAAAGGCTCTCCTGACTGCCTCTGTCACCGTGGGGACAAGGCCAGATGATTGACACTTCCTAGACGTTCACCTTGACAACCAGAGTTGTGCAGTGACAGGCTTTGATTTTCCTCCCTTCCACTCGGATGGACATGGGGAAGTGGACTCAGGCTGCATTATATCTGAATTCTGTAGCTTGTTCCTGATCCCTCTGAGTATCCAGCACCAAGGATGAGAGGGTGGGATGGAGGAAGAGAGGGTGTGGGGGGAAGGGGGTTGCAAGTAGGCATGCGTCCCTGGCCGTTGTCACTCCCTCCCCATGGCCCAAATGCCACAAGCTGTTATTGACAGTTTTCTGTACCCTGTGCTAACAGTCTCCAGACAAATTATTCTTACCCTTTCACAATAATGGTGCCAAGCCCAGCCAGGGGTCAGGGTGTTGAGGTCCTATGTTATGATTTGACAAGACATACCACAGTGCACAAGCGCTCAATAGGGATTATGTCCCCGTTAAAGGCTTTTCCTCACTACATCCAATATCTATATTCTCAGTGAGCCCATATTTCTCATGCACGTGACCATTTTCTTATCACAAGCAAAGTGAGAATTGTACATTTGATGACCTGGTTGTTCTTCCAGGGTGAGTGACAGGTCAGTGACAATAACAGTGCCTGGCCTGCTGTGTGTCACAGGGACATGCAGCTGCGGCACAAACACACAGAGGTCACAGCTCTATATAGGCTACACATTCAGAAGAAACTTAAATCTGATCAAAGCAAATGCTAAAGGCACAGAATGTAAAAAGAGTCTACCTATTTGTAATAGTCTCTCTAATACGTTTTAAATGGTTTTACTTTCAGACACACATGTTTAGATGCATAGTTGGTGTACCAGACTCAGATGAGCCTTAGTATATCAAAGCCTCAGCTGTTGCAGCCTCTCAGCCCAGACAGACACCCAGATAGAGCATGCTGAAATATCTGAGAGACACAAGATGGCCGCCGATGGCCCAGGGCAGACTGACCCACACACAGTATAACGCTCGGCCACCAAACATGCCTCATGGCTAATTGTATGTTTTCATGGATGAACAGGTAAGATTAACAAAAAAGATACAGAGAAAAAAACTGCACATTTGTCTAATGACATTTAAGCTATTCCCTTCGAGCTTGTGGTTTTGTTATTTTTGGGGATCTTTGGCTGGTAGCGAAGATTGACTTTTTAACATATGCAACCTGTCAGGTTGGATTGGGTGCTGGATTGCGATTGGATCTAAATGACAACAAACCCTTGAGCTACTGGCCTTTTCCTTTGACAACTGTCCCCCCATCCCCCTCGCTCAACGCCCTGTCCCTGCTGGTGTCACAGAGACGGATGAGATCTCATCAGGAAACTAGTGGCCTTTTATGACATGTTTTTTCTTGGACTGAGTGACTGGCACCTCTGCTCCTGGCAATAACCTCAATAGGATTCATTCTCTCCTGTTCAGGATGGAAGTGTGTCATGATGAATTTGGGGCTTTCTCCTGCTGTACATGTTGTTGTTGGTTTTTTTGGGGGGGGGGTGGGGGGACTTGTAAGGAAGATGACATAGATCTACTGGTCTGTGTGTTAATGATGCCATGTACCATATGACAGCTGTCAGTGTGTGTTAGGCTGACTGGCCTCTCAGAGTGTGTGTTAGAGCTGGGTCTCCACAATGGAACTACGTGACCCACCACCATGGGGTACCTGCCATGGCCTGGAGCCTAGAGGAGGCCTTCTTTGGCTCCTTGTGTACCTGTTCAAAGGGTAATTCCTCTCCTTGTCCCTCAGCCTGTCAGGTGGGATATTTGTGAACTTATCACCTGTCAATTTACAAACTAGTGTGCCAAAACTCAAATGAAGGGCAGTGGCTGAAAACTGGCAGATGTTCACGTTTCTTTCTGTCAAGAGACTGCTTGTGCATGGAGTAAACTCAGGTGAGAGAGGAAAGCCTTGGATACAGCTCTGACGGGGATCTCGCTCTCTGGAGGCTTGGTTGACCCACATAACAATACATTGAAAGGTCAGAACCTTAGGAATGGAGAATCTACAGGCATCAGGGCACTTGTGGCAATGCTTTTCTGAAAGACAGGGATAGCCCAACATATTTGCATGAAGACCGTGGACAACAAGCAAATGGGATTTTTAGAATTATGGTGTCAACCTTGGCACAAAATCTGTTCTCCCTTTCTTGCCCTTGTCCTGCTGGCCTTAGTGGAAATGTCACATGGTGGAAAGTGACAGGTTCTTTAGGAGATATGTTGAGCAAGCAGAGACAGACAAAGGAACAGTTTTTAAACATTTATTTTTAAGACATGGTTTTCTCCCAAAAATGTTAAGTTCAGCACATGAATCCATATTCGTTTTTTATCCATACTTAGTTTCACTTCTCAGTTCTTCTATTCATTACTTTGAAAACCATGCTAATTAAAAAAATAACAATCACAGAGCCAGGGGCATAGGAGCGAATGACATTGTTTTGATACAGAGGTCTGCAGGCATGCCACTGGATAAAAAGAAAAACAATTCTCATGATTTGAGAAAAGGATACAGACAAATCTTAACTTAAGCTTGTAAATTATCCCATTTCTAAGTGGGGCCTAGCAGTACTCTGGTACTGTGCAATCAGTCTTAGGGCCTTGGCCAGTCACACTGTACTGAATATCAGTGTGACTGTTAATGTGGATATATGCAATAAAAGAACCTTGCAGTAGCTACTGTATGAAACATTTTTGCAAACGCATTTAAAATAAACTGAAGTATCACATTTACATAAGTATTCAGACCTTTAACTCAGTACTTTGTTGAAGCACATTTTCCAGCGATTACAGCCTTGAGTCTTCTTGGGTATGAAGCTGCAAGCTTGGCACACCTGTATTCGGGGAGTTTCTCCCATTTTTCTCTGCAGATCCTCTCAAGCTCTGCCCGGTTGGATGGGGAGCGTCGCTGCACAGCTATTTTCAGGTCTCTCCAGAGATGTTCGATTGGGTTCAAGTCCGGGCTCTGGCTGGACCACTCAGGGGCATTCAGAGACTTGTCCCGAAGACACTCCTGTGTTGTCTTGGCTGTGTGCTTAGGGTCATTGTACTGTTGGAAGGTGAACCTTCGCCCCAGTTTGGGGTCTTGAGCGCTCGAGAGCAGTTTTTCATCAAGGATCTCTGCATTTTGCTCCGTTCATCTTTCCCTCGATCCTGACTGGTCTCTAGTCCCTGCCTCTGAAAAACATCCCCACAGCATGATGCTGCCACTACCATACTTCACTGTAGGAATGGTGCCAGATTGGCATTCAGGGCGAAGAGTTCAATCTTGGTTTCATCAGACCAGAGAATCTTGTTTGTCATGGTCTGAGTCCTTTAGGTGCCTTTTGGCAAACTCCAAGCGGGCTGTCATGTGCCTTTTACTGAGTAGTGGCTTCCGTCTGGCCACTCTACCATAAAGGCCTGATTGGTGGAGTGCTGCAGAGATGGTTGTCCTTCTGGATAGTTCTCTCATCTCCACAGAGGAACTCTTGAGCTCTGTCAGAATGACCATCGGGTTCTTGGTCACCTCCCTGACCAAGTCCCTTCTCCCCCGATTGCTCAGTTTGGCCAGACAGTCAGCTCTAGGAAGAGTCTTGATGGTTTCAAACATCTTCCATTTAAGAATGATGGAGGCCACTGCGTTATTGGACTCCAATCAAGTTGTAGAAACATCAAGGAAAATCAATGGAAACAGGATGCACCTGAGCTCCATTTCAAGTCTCATAGCAAAGTGTCTGAATACTTACGTAAATAAGGCATCTGTTTTTAATTTTTTTAATACATTTGCCAAAATGTATAAAAAACAGTTTTCGCTTTGTCATTATGGTGTGTGTGTATAGACTTATTCAAAAATGTTTAAAAAAAACTATCAAACACAACAAAATGTGGAGAAAGTCAAGGGGTATATATGTTATGTTCTGAATGCATTGTAATTTAAGCTGCTGTCATTTAATCAGAAATCATATGATAATTCAGATTATTCACACTATGACATATCATCAGTCTATGAATTCTGGGCTTGGAGAGGCAGTTCTGACTATCTTACCTGTTGGTTTGTGGCCTCTCTTGCTCTCAGCCTGTCGGTCTGTTCATGGCTGTCCCTCTCCTACCATGATCATGATAGCACCAAAGTCTTAACACATGGAACACACCTGCATGATTCATAATCACTGTGATGAAGTTAGACATCTAATCTTAAAGCACTCTAATTTGCTAGTTTGCCAGGGGTGGTGTGCGGGTAGTTGCAAAGAACCTTATAGTTCTTGCCCTCTTGTTGACTGGTGGCACACCCATTGCTAACCCTATGATGAAGACTAAGACGGTGACTAAGTATTCTTGGCTTCAACCCATAAAAGCTTATTTTACTCTATTGTTTGTAAACAATGTAATTGTAAACAAACACTGTATAGCCTCAAACCATGGTTAACCCTCCTGTTGTGTTTGTTTCATGTTAATTCATTCTGTGTTCCTGGTCCAAAATGACCGCCCCATTACAGCTGATTATAAATCCATAATAATCCATATATTATCACCTAATGTTGTGTTAGATCTTTTTATCAACTTAAGTTCTTGTGAACATTACAAGTTTTGAACTTCTATTTGCTATTTATGGCCTGTAGGCCTCATTAACCTGAGCTCATACAACTTGTTTTTGAGTATACCAGAGCTGCGAGAACAGCATTTTCACTGTCAGTTTCCAGGCCTCTCTCCTCCTCACCAGTGTCATGATCAAAGATATGATCAAGAGCCTCACTTACAGTATATCGTTTGGTCATTGTGCTGCCATAGAATGAATTGTGAGCCAGGCCTCAAAAAAGCTTTATATACCAGAGCTGCGAGAAAAATTCAATATATTATTGAAACAATGTTGGGATTTTTTGTGAGAATGCAAACAGGTGTGGTTCCCGTGGGGGAAAGATTCTATTGGGGAAAGGTTCCCGTTGGGGTTGCCATGGAAGCCAAGAAGGGGATTGAGGTGTGTGTGTGCTCAAACACACATGCATGTGTCATGCCCTGATCTGTTCCACCTGTCCTTGTGATTGTCTCCACCCCCTCGAGGTTTCGCTTATTTTCCCCAGTGTATTTATCCCTGTGTTTCCTGTCTCTCTGTGCCAGTTCGTCTTGTATGTTCAAGTCAACCAGCGTGTTTTTCCTGTACTCCTGCTTTTTCTATTCTCTTTTTGCTAGTCCTCCTGGTTTTGACCCTTGCCTGTTTCTGGACTCTGTACCCGCCTGCCTGACCATTCTGCCTGCCCTGACCTCAAGCCTCTCTGCCACTCTGTACCTCCTGGACTCTGAACTGGTTTTGACCTTTGGCCTGTCCATGACCATTCTCTTGCCTATCCTTTTGGATTATAATAAATATCAAAGACTCAAACCATCTGCATCTGGGTCTTGCCTTGTGCACTTATAGCATGTGGGGGTCTAGGAGAGGAAGTGTGTCCATCTGATGAATGGGCATGTGCCTGAACTCAATTTTATACACTAATTGTAGTCTCACCCATTCCTTTCTAATGAGAGGTCATTTTTGACCAGGAACACCACAGGTGTACAAAACTGAAATAAAACACCCAAAATGAAATGAAAATCATCAAAATGTATTTTGTGTGTTAAGATGCCATGTGTGGACAAAGTCATGGAACCTTATGACAATCAGATTAAATGAACTACATTTTTCAGAGAGAACTTGTAAAAGGGTTAAATTAGACCGGAACACAACAGGAGGGTTAAAACTATACTTTTGATCTTATAGATGGTCGGTCCTTGTATGCATAGCTCTGTCTATGAATTTTAGAGTGGTTACATTTCTGAAGCCCCATCCCACCGCGGTTTACCAAATCAGTTTACCAAACATGCTTTACTGTTTGAGCTGCAGATTGCCTCACCTTACTTGGTTGTGGCCAACAACAATTGCTTCATCTGGTGCAGTGAGTAATGATGGTGCTGCACAGTCCTTTTCCTCTCACTCACAGTGTCATGTCGAGGAAAGCAACACTGAAGCATGCATGAGAGCACCAGCTGTTCCGGATGACTGCGTGATTGCGCTCTCTGTAGCCGATGTGAGCAAGACCTTTAAACAGTTCAACATTCACAAAGCCGCGGGGCTAGACCGATTACCAGGACGTGTACTCAAAGCATGCACGGACCAACTAGCAAGTGTCTTCACTAACATTTACAACCTTTCCCTGATGAGTCTAATACCTACATGTTTCAAACAATCCACCATAGTCCCTGTGCCCAAGAAAGTGAAGGTAACCTGCCTAAATGATTACCGCCCCATAGCACTCACGTCGGTAGCCATGAAGTGCTTTGAAAGGCTGGTCATGGCTCACGTCAACACTATCATGCCAGAAACTCTAGACCCACTCCAATTAGCATACCGCCCCAACAGATGACACAATCTCTATTGCACTCCACACTGCCCTTTCCCACCTGGACAAAAGGAACACCTGTGAGAGAATGCTGTTCATTAACTACAGCTCAGCATTCAACACCATAGTGCCCACAAAGCTCATCACTAAGCTAAGGACCCTGGGACTAAACACCTCCTTCTGCAACTGGATCCTGGACTTTCTGACGGGCCACCCCCAGGTGGTAAGGGGAGGCAACAACATCTTTTTACTCCCAAAAGGTACATTACATTTTTACATGCATACGTAAGATACATATTGAAAGTAACTTGCATTCTTGCATTCAATGCTACGAGTGGCAATAATGCCATAGTGTTTTGGACCAGACAGCAACAGATAGATGGGATACAGAGACAGAGACAGAGGGGTGCTGTTTCGCTCGCTCAGATGCTTTTTTAAAGGAAAATTATTAAACACAGTGAGACAAAATAATAATTTGTAATCCATGAATTCCCTTGGCATCCATGAATACACACCACTGGCCTTTTATCTACAAAAAGTATGTTTGATGGAAAGACATCTCTGGTGGAAAAATGTGCAGATTTTAGAATACTCGCATGAATATCTATCACAAATTGGATGGAAACCTAGCTTACTGTTATTAAAAGTCTTACAATCAGTTAAAGTTTTAACCCTAGGATGCATAGTAAACATGACGCCCCAAGTATGTATATGCCAAGTCAAAATGACCCGATAGTGTAATATCTGTGTTTAATTTATATGGGTGTAAAATATTATCCATTTTGTGTAACATCATTATTTTGAGTGATGATTTGGAGCTTTCAATAATTATTTTATTGTTTGAAATGTTTTTAGTCGCTCTTTAACAGTTTGCTACACATTTCAATGATAACATATTATGAAAATTCAATCAAAGTTTCACATTCAAACTTTTAGTGTGAAGAACAAAATAAAACCACCTTTAACAATTACTAGTTTTGTCATTTATATTGATGATGAACTTTGGATTTTCAAATAAATGTTTTGAAATATTATAAAACATGCTTAAGGAGGTTTTATTTTGTTCTTCACACTAAAAGGTTGAATGTGAAACTTTGATTGTAAGATTGAACAGTTAAGTTTTCTGCGGCAGCGGGCTAAAGTGCATAAATTCCGAGCGCCAGTAACTGCATGAAGTCTAGAGTTGAGCTAGTAATAGGTCTTGGGGAAGCTCCATTTGTTTTTTCTGTCCTGTGTGGTTTGTGCTTCTGTTTTGTCTGGTTTGGTGTACCCAATTGGGGCGAATGCAGGTTGTTGTTCGTCCATAGTTGGATGACTGTTAAACTATGGTTAACATTGAGGAATTCTTCCAAGTCCCGAGGGAGGAGCTTCTGGATTGCTATACTAAAGACCAATTGTTACGAATTGCGGCACATTATAACATTGAGATTGATGATAAATGTCTGAAAGAGACGGTTAAGTCCATACTAAATGCCAACTTGATTGAATCCGGCATTCTAATGGAGTCATTTTCTCCTGGTTTGGCTACATTTCGGTCCACTACAAACACCCCTAATCGTGTCTTATCTTTTGAACAGTAAAAGGATGTCACGTTCCTGACCTGTTTTCTGTTGTTTTGTATGTGTGTGATGGTCAGGGCGTGAGTTTTGGGTGGGCAGTCTATGTTTTCCGTTTCTATGTTGGTTTTGGGTTGCCTGGTATGGCTCTTGATTAGAGGCAGGTGTTTTGCGTTTTCCTCTAATTGAGAGTCATATTAAGGTAGGGTGTTCTCACTGTTTGTTTGTGGGTGATTGTCTCCTGTGTCAGTGTCTGTATGTTAGCCACACAGGACTGTTCCGGTTTTTGTTAGTTCGTTCGTTTTATGTAGTCTGTTTTCCTGGTTCATGCGTTCTTCACGGTGTATGTAAGTTCGTGTCCAGGTCTGTCTACATTCGTTTATTTGTTTTGTAATTATTCAAGTGTTTGTCGTGTTTTTCCGTTTTGTCTATTAAATCATTATGTATTCACAACCCGCTGCATTTTGGTCAAATCCCTGCTACTCCTCTTCGGATGAGGAGAAGGAGGAAGCCCGTTACAAAGGAACTGTTGTTGCTACAACTAGAGCATGATAGGCTGAAACAGCAAAAGGAGATGGAGGTAGAAAGGCTTAATTAATTCATTAATAAATCTTCTTGGGCTAGGCGTCCCGTCAGCGGGACGGACACCTGTCGACAACATCCGGTGAAATTGGAGGACGCGCAATTCAAATATATAATCGTAATATTAAACATTTATGAACATCTTATATCGGTTAAAAGCTTAAATTCTTGATAATCTAACTGCATTGTCCGATTTACAATAGGCTTTTTAAGCATACCATGCAATTGTTTGAGGATGGCACCCCACTTCAACATATTTTTCAACCAGCACAGGCTTCATAAAATCACAAATAGCAATTAAATAATAACTTACTTTTTGAAAATCTTCCTCTGTTTGCAATCCCAAGGGTCCCAGCTACAACATGCATGGTTGTTTTGTAAGATAAAATCCTTCTTTATATCCCAAAAAGTCTGTTGAGTTGGCGCGATCGATTTCAGTATTCCACTCGTTCAACATGCAGACAAAGGAATCCAAAAAGCTACTGCTAAACTTTGATAAAACAAGTCAAACTACATTTCTATTTAATCCTCAGATACCCTAAAATGTAAATAAACTATAATATTTAATACGGAAAGAAGTATGTTCAATAGAAAAGTAAAATTAGCAAGTGTGCGTCCTCTTCCTCGCGCGCCCTCAGACTGATTTCCAACTGTGACTCTTTGTACCAAAACTCTAAATTCTTCCTCGTTTTGGAAGAAACAAGCCTGAAACCTTGAACAAAGACTGTTGACATCTAGTGGAAGCCATAGGAATTGCAATATGGGAGCTGGAATTACATAGGACCCATAGCTTTCCATTGAAAGAGCGTGGGATCTCAATTGTGTTATAGTCTCATACATTATTTTAACATTTCTACAAACTTCAAAGTGTTTTCTATCCAATGATACCAATTATATGCATTTCCTGGCTTCTGGGCATGAGTAACAGTCAGTTTACTTTGGGCATGTCAGTCAGGAGGAAATTCTGAAAAAGGACCCTAGCCTGAAGAATAAAAGGAGCGTGCCAAACTGACGCTGCAACAAGTCCGTTTAGATTTGGTCAGATATGGTAAGCTCTCTGACATGTCTCTTAATGACAGTTACGGGGATTTTTCCAGAGGTCATGCTCAGCTTTCCTTCGACGTAGCTGGAAACTTGAGGCTCCTGATAACATTCAGATATATTTTTTCCACTGTTTGAAAGGATAGCAGATTCCAGGAATTGTTCTGACACCGACCGTACGTTGATGTTGCAATGTGTGCTAACTGCACAAGAGGCTTACTCGGCTCTTAGCGTTGCTGGCAGCCAAAACTATGGCAAAGTTAAAGCTGCTGTGTTCCACGCCTGTGAGTTAGTTCCTGAAGCGTATCTCCAAGCTAACAAACAGACTTATGTTGAGTTCGCACTGGATTTGCACACCCAGTTTAACCGATGGTGGACTTTGTTGGATGTTACAATCTACGAGCAGATGTGCAGTTTAGTTGTGCTGGAGCTGTTCAAAGATTCTTTCTCTGACCGCCTTGCCACATACATAAATGAGCACAAGGTGCAGACCGCCTCGGAGGCTGCCGTGTTGGCTGATGAATATAAGCTGAAGCATAAAGGTCACTTTGGGGAACCTTGTCTTTGCAGTGATGGTCACAGGGAGAGTTTGGGGACTAAATTCTTTCCTACTTGGCCTGATCTTGTCTCAAGGGTTGACTGTGGTTCCCATGCAAAATCTGCAATTACTTCCATGGTAAAGGTCATTGGAAAAATGAATGCCCTGTCCTGAGAGTTAAAGCTAGGCCTTCTGGGGTTAATGCGCCGTAAAGCCTACGGCATTAGCGGCACCTGCTTTTAAGTTAAGGGATTCAATTGTTCCACCTCAGGACCAGTTAAAAGAACCATTGGGTATGGTTGTCCAGTGCATCCATCTATTCAGCGTTCATTACGGAGGGTTATGTATCGCTGATAGATAACCAAGAGAGGGTCCCAGTTAAAGTCCTGCGAGACACTGGTGCTTCAGAGTCCTTCATTCTGCAGTCAGTGTTCCCTTTTTCTCCAGAGACTGATACAAGACACAGTGTCTGAACCGAGGAATAGGTTTGCATATTGTGTCTGTCCCTTTACACAAACTTGTGCTCTCCACAGATCTGGTACAAGATGAGGTCATCATAGCAGTGCGTCCCTCATTGCCTGTCGAAAGAGTGTCAGTGATGCTAGGAAATGTCTTTGCCGGTGGGCGCATCTGGCAAGATGTATCACCACCTCCCGTGGTTTCCATGCCTTCGGCCCATCTCAGAGAGGTGCCAGATGAAAGTGCTCAGAGTTTCCCAAAGTGTTCACTGCTTGTGCTGTGACTCGTGCAATGAGACGCACTGAGTCCGTGTCTGAGTCTAGTGTAGGGACCAGCGAGGTGACAGACTATTCTGTAACTTGTGTGCCTGACCTTCCTTTGTCTGTTTCCCTTAGTGACCAGGTAACAGAACAGCGGTCTGACCCTACTTTGAAAGGGTTGTTTGAGCAGGTCCTCCCAGCTGATGATGTTCCAAGTGTAATACAGGGATGCTACTTACAGGATCAATTGTTGGTGATGAAATGGCTGCCTCATGGTGACCATTTTCTGGTTGACCCTGTCATTCAAATTGTAGTACCATATACCTTCCGTGATTTGGTTTTACAGTCCTCTCAGGGGGATGTTGCTGGTCATTTGGGTGTTCGGAAGACTTATGACCATATTGTGCATCATTTCTTTTGGCCTCGGCTGAAAAGAGATGTCTCAGCATTTATTAAACTTTGCCATACTTGCCAGTTGACTGGGAAGCCTAACCAGACTTTAAAGCCAGCATCTTTGTACCCAATGCCAGTAGCAAGCCAACCCTTTGAGCATCTAATTATTGATTGTGTTGGCCCAATGCCTCGTTCCAAAGCTGGTAGTATTTACCTGTTGGCGGTGATGTGCCCAGTGACCCGTTATCCCGCTGCTTATCCTCTCCGTACCATAACAATCATGTCCGTTGTTAGGGCATTGACTCATTTTATTTCTGTTTTCGGAACACCCAAAATGATTCAAAGTGATCAAGGTTCCAACTTTACTTCTCACATGTTTGCACAGGTGTTACGCCAAACTTCGCATCAGACACAATCTTGCGACCGCATATCATGCACAGAGTCAGGGAGCCCTGGAGAGGTTCCATCAGACCTTGAAGTCGTTGTTGCGTGCTTATTGCACTGAGTTGGACCGAGACTGGGAGGAGGGGTTGCCTTATTGACTTGCAGCTAGAGAGGTTTGACAGGAAAGCACAGGATTTAGCCCTAATTACCTAGTTTTTGGGCACACAGTACGTGGTCCACTAGCCGTTTTACGAGATGTCTGGGGTACTACAGAGCCCCCTAACAATCTGTCATCTTATGCAAATGACTTCAGGCGACACCTGTAGCTGGGGAGATGGCTAAGGAAATGTTAACATCTTCTCAGTGTAAGATGAAGCGACCTTTTGACCGGCGAGCTGAGCGCTGCCAGTTCAGTCCTGGTGACCAAGTCCTCGCTCTGTTACCTATTGTTGGTTCTCATTTTCAGGCTAAATGTAGTGGGCCATATACAGTGGTACATCAGGTTTCGGAGTTGAACTATGTGGTTGCAACTCCTCAAAGGAAAAAGGCTACACAGCTCTGTCATGTGAACTTATTGAAGTTTTACTATGCATGCCCTTCCAACCCATCATCTTTTGCCTCAAACTTGCCTGTACCTGCAAGGGACACTAAACCTGTTCTTTTAACGAGTTCAGGGCATGAATTATTATTGTGTCCTTCTGTTTCACCCACGGTGGCAGCGTGTTGTGGTGGTGGGGGGGGGGGGGGTTGCTTAGCCCAGATGACGGTGTCATGTTTAATACTGTGTTGTCTGTTCTCCGACAATTTGGTCTCCTCTCTTGGTCTCTCTCTTCCTCTCTTTTTCTTAACCTCTAACGCCTACCAAACCCGGATCCGGGAGCCCCCCCATCACAAAAGCTGACTAGCATAGCCTAGCCTAAAGCCACAGGGATATCATATAATAAAATGTTCATGAAATCACAAGTCCAAGACACCAAATGAAAGATACACATCTTGTGAATAAAGCCATCATTTCTGATTTTTAAAATGTTTTACAGGGAAGACAAAATATGTAAATCTATTAGCTAACCACGTTAGCAAAAGACACCACTTCTTTACTCCACCATTTTCTTACTGCATCAGTAGCTATCACAAATTCGACCAAATAAAGATATAAATAGCCACTAACCAAGAAACAACCTCATCAGATGACAGTCTGATAACATATTTATTGTATAGCATAGGTTTTGTTAGAAAAATGTGTATATTTCAGGTATAAATCATAGTTTACCATTGCAGCCCCCATCACAACTCTCACTAAAATGACTAGAATAACTACAGAGACCATCGTGTATTAGCTAATTACTCATCATAAAACATTTCTTAAAAATACACAGCGTGCAGCAGATGAAAGACACAGATCTTGTGAATCAAGACAATATTTCAGATTTTCTAAGTGTTTTACAGCGAAAACACAATATAGCGTTATATTAGCTTAGCACAGTAGCGAACATTACAACAGCATTGAGTCAAGGCAAAAATAGCTATAACGTATAAACCACCAAAATATATTAATTGTTTCACTAACCTTCTCAGAATTCTTCAGATGACAGTCCTGTAACATCATATTACACAATGCACGTTCGAAAATGTGCACATTTAGCGGCACAAATTGTGCTTATACAATGAGAAAAGTAGCCAAGAGCTCAAGCAATCTGTCCGGCGCCATCTTGGAAAGCCACCTACTCTTATCGAAAACTATTCATAAACTTGACAAAAAAAATACAGGTTGGACAGCAATTGAAAGATAAATTAGTTCTTAATGCAATCGCTGAATTACATTTTAAAAATTATCGTTACTGCGCAATACAGGCTGCGATAACGCAATGCTATACTGCAAGAAATGGCGTCTCATGCATTTTACTTTTTTCAACAGAACAATTAATCAACAGCATAAAGACTGCTTACTATTAGCTGAGCTTCAATCAGAATCTTGGGCAAGGTGTCCTTTCTTCAAAACAATCGTCTTTTGGCTGAAAGATGTCCTCTTGTCCAGTCGAATTAGCCACAAAACGTTAGCCACCCACTGGAGAGGTGCCCAACTAGTGGAAGCGCGCCACAAAGAAATCCAGGAAAATCGCAATAAACTGCTATAAACTGCCATAAGTCGGTTTAAATTAACTACCTTATGGTGTCTTTAACACCTATAACGAATAAAAACATGACCGGAGATATAGAACTACTAAAACGAAAGCGTTTGCAGGACGACATTGTGATGTCTTCTTGGTCCGGGCGCACCGTTGAAAAGGACGGTACTTCCTGTTCCACGGTCTAATATAAGGTCCCAGATTGCGCAATCGACTCCATTCAAATTCTCACCGCTTACTAACATCTAGAGCAGGGGTGTCAAACTCATTCCACGGAGGGCCTTGTGTCTGCAGGTTTTTGGTTTTTCCTTTCAATAAAGCCCTAGACAACCAGGTGTGGTGAGTTCCTAACTAATTAGTGATGTTAATTCATCAATCAAGTATAAGGGAGGAGCGAAAACCCGCAGACACTCGGCCCCCCGTGGAATGAGTTTGACACCTGTGATCTAGAGGAAGGCGTATGCAGTGCATGTACCCTCATAGCTTACATGGGGACTTATAAACTGACCTTAGAACAGGGACCTCGATTTCTGAAATCTCACTCCCTGACAGGAAATGTGCTGCAGAAAGAGTTCTGTTTCACTCAGAGAAATAATTCAAACGGTTTTAGAAACTAGAGAGTGTTTTCTATCCAATAGTAATAATAATATGCATATTGTACGAGCAAGAATTGAGTACGAGGCAGTTTAATTTGGGCACTATTTTTCCCAATGGTGAAACAGCGCCCCCATATTGACAAGAAGTTAATTTGCATCCAGGCGCCATGGTTGCCGGAGGTGGAGGTGTGGGTTGAATTAAGTGGTGGACCTAGGTGGTTGGATGTCCAGGGAGTGCAAGTACATTTGTATTGTTTATTGCTTGTGTTTATTAAAACATTTTGGTTTTGTTTGGACATGGGAGATCCCCGTTTTTATGCGTGGGGGTGTGACGGCCCCTCTGCTCTGTCTACTGGGTTTTGCTGTGCTTACTTTCTGCAAGAGATTGGTGGGCGGACTAGGAGAGGTGGGCGGAGCTGGGAGGGTCGTCAGTGCTGATGGGGCACACCTGTGAAAGTTCTGCTGTGGCATAAAGCCACTGTTTCCCTATTCAGCAAGAGATTCCTCTCTCCATGCATACTTTTGGTTGTTTTATTGTGACTTTGACAGTGGACACTCAATTTACTGACCTTCATGCCTCACCTGATTAGTGTTGTGAGTGTTTACTTTATTTATGGAATAAATGAATTTTGTTATTCCTTTACTCAGTGTGTGGTTTCCCATTGTTTGTTACAATCTTGAGCCAGGTTGTAACAATCTTGTCCACATTTTGGTAGCTTTTTTCAGAAATATCTCTGTCTGTCACATAGAAGATGAGATCAGTTTAGGGGATAATACACTACACTGCCAAAGGTATGTGGACACCCCTTCAAATTAGTGGATTTGTCTATTTCAGCCACAGCTGTTGCTGACAGGTGTATATAATCAAGCACACAGCCATGCAATCTCCATAGACAAAGACTGGCAGTAGGATGGCCCAGACTGAAGAGCTCAGTGACTTTCAATGTGGCACCGTCATAGCATGCCACCTTTCCAACAAGTCTGTTTGTCAAATTTCTGCCTTGCTAGAGCTGCCCCGGTCAACTGTAAGTGCTGTTATTGTTAAGTGGAAACATCTATGAGCAACAACGGCTCAGCTGAGAAGTGGTAGGCCACACAACCTCACGGAATGGGACAACCGAGTGCTGATGCACGTAGTGCGTAAAAATCATCTGTCCTCAGTTGCAACACTCATTACCAAGTTCCAAACTGCCTCTGGAAGCAACTTCAGCACAATAACTATTCGTCAGGAGCTTCATGAAATGGTTTCCATGGCCAAGCAGCCATGGAAACAAGCCTAAGATCACCATGTGCAATGCCAAGCGTCGGCTGGAGTGGTGTAAAGCTCGCTGACATTGGACTCTAGAGCAGTGGAAACACATTCTCTTGAGTGATGAATCACGCTTCACCATCTGGCAGTCTGACGGACGAATCTAGGTTTGGCAGATGCTAGGAAAACGCTACATACCGGAATGCATAGTGCCAACTGTAAAGTTTGGTGGAGGAGGAAAATGGTCTGGGGCTGTTTTTCATGGTTTGAGCTAGGCCCCTTAGTTCCAGTGAAGGGAAATATTAACGCTACAGCATACAATGACATTCCAGACAATTCTGTGCTTCTAACTTTGTGGCATCAGTTTGGGGAAGGCCTTTTCCTGTTTCAGCATGACAATGCACAAAGCGAGGTCCATACAGAAATGGTTTGTCGAGATCAGTGTGGAAGAGCTTAATTAACTGGCCTGCACAGAGTCCTGACTTCAACCCCATCGGACACCTTTGGGATGAATTGGAACGCCGACTTCGAACCATGCCTAATCGCCCAACACCAGTCACAACCTCACTAATGCTCTTGTGGCTGAATGGAAGCAAGTCCCCGCGCAATGTTCCGACATCTTGATGAAAGCCTTCCCAGAAGAGTGGAGGCTGTTATAGCAGCAAAGAGGGACCAACTCCATATGAATGCTCATCATTTTGGAATGAGATGTTCGACGAGCAGACCCTTAAGCTCATAAGCATATCTATTCTCTCCTGCTGGACTGTAAAAACCCAACTCTGTGCCAATGAAGAAGGATACAACAGAATGATTAGAAAGAAATCTGGATTATCCATTTGCACCTGCACTATATGTAAATAATAGTCTTCAAATTGACTCCTTACAGTCAAAGGCTTCCCACTTAACTCTTTTGACCAAAACTATACCAAAACGATTACCCCATTACAACATAAACTCTCTGATATGACCCTTGCATGTGCGCTATATGGTGGAATTGATCATATGTACTCCTTGGTGTTGTTGACCAAGACAACAACGAGCAGGAGGAGGATGATGATGCCTATGACTGATGATAATAATAATAATAATAATAATAATAATAATATCTTGTAAAGCGCTTTTCATAACAAGTAACGAAGTGCTTCACATAAAGTAATAAAGTACTAACAAAGAGATGAAGGAGAACTATAAAAGATAGCTTTTGAAAATCATACATTGAAAACATCTTTATAAAAAGTGTCTTCAGCAGGGATTAAAAAGCGTCACTGAATCTGCAAACCTAATCTCCTCTGGCAGACCATTCCATACTCTATGGTCCCTAATGGCAAATGCTCTCTCGTTTTTGTTTTCAACCTAGACTTGGAATGGTCGACAGTGCCCTGTCAGAGGACCTCAGGCTGCGTCCTGGCTCGTAGGGAGATAAAAGGGCAAATGTGTAGGATGGGGCTAAACCAAGCCTAGCTTTAAACGTGATTAATAACATTTTAAATCTAGTCTAAAAGTGACTGGTAGCCAGTGTAGAGAAGCTAAAATAGGTGTGATATGGTTACATTTTCTGGGGCCTGTTAAAAGCCGATCTGCAGCTTTTGGAACTTACTGTAGACGAGGGAGTGATTTCTGACTGAGACATGTACAGTAATCTAGGCGTAAGGAAATAAAAGCATATATAACTTTCTCCAGATCGTGACTGAAATGAAAGACTTTAGCTATATTTAGTTGATTATAAAAGCAGGACTAGACAACCTTCTTTACATGCTCAAGGTTTATAGAGCATTACTGACTTTCAATAAAGCAGTTTGCGTGCTGTGAAGTGAGCGGAAGCCCAACTGACATCTTTCAAATAAGTTGTTTATACTCAAATAAGCCACCAATTGCTTGAAAACAACTTGATGGCAATGCCGATGACAATGATAAAATGTCATGATCTGAATAAATTAGAATTTACTTTTATGAGTAATATATATTTTGTGCACATTTGTAAGATTCCTCTACTTTTACGGAAGTAGCATTAGGATATGGGCTTAGTTCATCCTAGATCACCCTAGATTACAGGACAGTACAGTGAGCTAAAGTTGTTCATCAGTAAAGTTGTTGATAGGTAATGGCTTGGTGCCAGACATTGGAGCCATGTGGAGCTTCTTAGAAGGGTTTGTCAGTGATTAGCAATATAATCAACATCTGACATTTCGTAAGATCTTCAAAGTTTCCTCTGGTCTGTAACTTGTTTGTGCAAATCTCTTAATAAGATAATCTTGGTTCTGAGGGGCATTAGCCAGCAGGAAAGTCAGTGTGTGTTTCTGCTTGACCCCAGGATGCTTCAGACAGTATTATTTGTCTGACAAGCTTATTTGTACTCTTTTTCCCTGACTGTTTATGTGCTGGTCTCTGGTACCTCTACCATCTCCATTTAATAGTGAAACATTGGCAGTTCAGTAGCAGGCTTTAGAATGGGGTCACATTTGTGGACTTTTTTCAGCATTATATTGAGTCTACTAGGAATATATTCTTAAAGGACAGATGTCTAGGTGTAGGGTTGGATAAATAACACGCACCATCTTTGATGCATTGGGACATTTATGATTTTAATAGACCTCATGTCATTTTATCAGGAGCAGTTGGGTGTAGTTTCTTGCATTTTTTTCACCCCACGTCTTACGTAAGTGTGTAAGATATAGACCCATATTGATTACAAAAGGTGTGGGTGATGTGGCTTTAATCTCCTAAGTTGTGAATGATGCCACTTTGCAAGTATGTACAGTGTGAGGTGGTTGTGAAAGGAGACTCCTCGGCGTGTAAACAGACTTGACACCAACCCAAAAACACTGAGGCTGATGCTGTTCGGCTTGGCTTGGCTCCTGCTGGAGGCACTGGAGTGTCTCCTCAAATGAGCTATGTGACCCCTAAGCCCAATATGACGATCTAAACCAGGGGTGTCAAACATACGGCCTGCGGGCCAGATCCAGCCCTCGAAGCCATTCAACCTAGCCCGTGGGTGGTTTCGGTTAAAAAAATACAGCATTTTTTTGTAAAAAAATATTGGTGGAGGGGAACGATCTCAATCAACATTGAAATGACAAAAACTAAATCGAAACTGTGTAGAAATTATAATGAACCTGTCTTTACACTGTCTCCAGTTTCCTAAGAGTCATCGAAACGAAAGCTAGACAGTCAGGGAGCATTGAACATTCCAAAAGGGATGGATAGAGGACAATTGTTTTGCAAATTTTAACACAAGGAAATATAATACATTTAAAGTGCAGCCCTCCAGACCTCGGGGAAGACCGAATGCGGCCTGCGGGACAAAATGAGTTTGACACCTCTGCTCTAAATGATAACTACATGACAGAGTTCAGCTGAGTACATATAGTATGTGCCTCCCACTTGTAGATATAGTATGTGCTCAATATTTTTCTTTCTATACCCTTCCTACACTTCTAAACCCATAAACCATATACTACCCATGGATGATTCCCATTCCCAACACTGTGAGCTTGGGGGAGGGCCAGGACTGAAACAACTGCTTCCACAGTTTGCTTTTAGCTACAGATATAATGTGAATTGGGTCAAAGGAGGAGTGGATCAGATCAATCATAAGGAGATCTGTCCTCACCTCCAGTGTGATGAGAGTGGAATGCTGATCATGGGAGGACTGATAGTGGCACACCACAAAGTAATAGAGATTGTCATGTCGATAATAGAGGGATCATGACACCCTCCCTTTCCTTAAGGAAAGAGTGTCATATGAAGGCCAACGGTGAGAAAAAATGTGTAAGTCCAAATCACTCAATGAAATTTCAGATAAAGCAACAAAGCTACATTCCCTGGGTGGTCCGTGACTGTTTAAATATTGGAAGTGCTGAAACGTAATATGTCAAAACACGCAGAGCTGCAACTATTCTGGGGATGAGAGGGGCCTCCAATAGCCATTGAGGTTGGCTTTGGAATAATGAAGCCTGCTGACTGACATGGACTTTAATATGCAAGCCTGCATGTTGAGACAAAATAGTTTGTATCTGTAAGTACGCGTACGCGTACGCACGCACGCACGCACGCACGCACGCACGCACAATGTATATTTGTGAAAGTTGTTTTACAGACTGCTGACAGACAGTAATGGAATATTAAAACAAAGTAATAGCAGATTGTGTCATGAATTACCTTTGTTTCACTCTCTCTGTTGATTTTGATATTTTGTATCCGTCAATATATTTTTGTTTTCATTACACCTTTTCACATCGATACTGTAATATCACCACAAAAGGAATAGACAGGTGTTTAACTGTTCTTATGAAAATAATCTAGAAGTCAAAATACATCTATATTCTGTTTCACCTCGAGAGTATTTGATTAAAGACTAACAACAGTAAGAAATGTACCACAACAACTCCTTTCCCTTTGTTTCCTGGGTTGAAAAAAACGATGTTGAACCTGAAAAGCACACTTAAACAGAACATAAAACTTCAATTAGTTGGTATGGGGATAAAAGGTACTTAGGCCCTGAAAAGAGCTTGGCTTGGCTGTTTTTGTGTGTCCTGTCAGACGAGGGATTATGGTCTGTGAGTGAATGGGCTAGGGGAGAGTCTGTGTAGGTGGAGACCTACAAAGAAACAGAACTACCGGACGGACCCAGGGATCCAGGCTGACTCAGCCATGCATGCTTCTCCGTGGGTTATCGCGCCAGTAGACAATAGCCACAACCCACATGAACAATACGAGCGGCACACAGGAAAACAGGAGAACACCTCAAAAACAGACATTGTTCTCTGGTTCCTCTCCCAGCCATAGGCTGGTGCTTTGACAGAGCCTCTCTTGTCCAGGGCAGGCATAGACAATGCACAGACAATTAGCCACGGCTCCAAAGTTAGTACCACAGAGAGGGCTTCTCCCCGTAAGCCCACTGATTAAATGGCTCTAATGTGATTTGTACCATATTTGCATTTTTCTGAAGCCTTTGTGTCAGGGAAAGACTAATGTTCCCTCAACAGCCTCTGAAACTCATTTAAGTGTCACTGTGCTAGCGGGAACCAGGGAGGCCTGTGTGGGAGGCTTTGTAGAGCTTTGTTTGGGAGGGACAGAGTTAATTCAGTGTGTCCAGACAGGGCTCTCTGTCTGGCTCTGTTGATGCGTTTGTTCCCACTTTGGATGGAACAAAACTAAGGGCCTATTCTCACTACAAGAGATTGCCTAGAGATTTCAAGAAAACACCCCCGGCTAGACCTTTTACTGTAATATAAACTATGAACTGGTCTGGTTTCCTATGCCACCTCCGGAGGTCGTGGGCGTGCCTTCTTCAAGGGTCATCCCCCTCCGAGCCGTCGGATGTAAACAGAATTGTCTCGTTGAGCCAAATGCTCCTGCCGTAAAATTCTTAATAGCAGAGCAATTTTTTTTAAACAGCTGAAAGTAATAGGCATCTTCCTTATGTTAGAGAATTGTTTCATTGAGTTTTTGCCTGAATTTGCACTAAAAGCTGATTGATAAGGGAATGTCAGAACACATAATTTACTTTAATGCAAAAGCAAGCAAGAATGATAGCAGAAACTCAGTGAATTAACTACTTTTTCAATCAGAATTTTATGTAATGAGTTGCATGATATTGATGAAATTAAGCATGGTTTGTTCTAAAGTAACTTCAATATGCTATTAGCTTGCTACCTAGCTTTGTATCATATAAATGACACTGTATGATAACATTACTGTACTTTTTATCTTCGTCTGAGAGGGGTAAACGATCATTTTTGCAATAATACATTTACCTGATGAAGCAAATGTTGTTAGCTAACATTAGCTAGCTAGGTAGCTAGCAGAAGCTGTACCACTTTGGCTGTGTTATTGTCTTGCAGCTAAATTAATGAGTGTATGGACAAGAAAATAAACCGTTTAAATGTCTGAACATGCTTGTGTATTGTTGCATTATTCAAGAGTGTAGGTTAGTAGATGAAAAATTGCTTGTATAGTTGAATAGTTTGCATGCTTACCAGCTAGAGGCTGCTGTGAAGGCTGCTGTGAAGGCTGCTGTGATATTTACGGTAAATTTCACCTGCGGAGCTAGAAAGTAACGTCGCCAAGACCCCCGAACCCTCTCTCGGCATGTGACATTCCATTGCTAATGTAAGTTAAAAAGATAATGTACAGTACATATTATGTCAATTGAAATTTTGTTGCTTCAAATATCTTCTGTCTGAATAAGCCCTAACTGTAGGGCATACTTTTAGAGTTCTATCATGACTCTGGGGTTTGGATTGTTGATTCAGGGGAGGCTCTCTCCCACCACAAAACAAGGCCCTTTGCCAAAACCAGAGGACATGAGAATCTGAGTGCCTCACCTTTAGTAGGTGAGAGATGGTTGTAGTCGAACGATAACTGTGTGTGTGTGTGTGTGTGTGTGTGTGTGTGTGTGTGTGTGTGTGTGTGTGTGTGTGTGTGTGTGTGTGTGTGTGTGTGTCTAGCCAGTAGATGTCAGTGTGGACGTTCTTACCTCACCCTGACTCTGTACACTTTGATGAATGTCCTGAGCCTCGTTCATCACAAGAGACTACAGACTCTCTCCTTTCTCTGCCGCCTGGTTCTCCTCTCCTCCCCTCTATGTCAATGTTTACCCTGCTCCTGTTCAAAACATAACTTCACCAAAAGACAGTTGTTCTGAGGGTTCATGAGCTGCTGCCACACCCAAGGGGATCCTTGCATCATTAGTATCTCTCTGTAGAACAGTAGAGCCCAACCAGAGCCTGCACAGGGGATAAGGGAAAGCTACTTTCAACAGGTAGCTAATCACTGGACAAAAATGATTACTGTCTGACTGCTCTGGCTGAACTACAGTGACACATTCTGTAATTGCTGTGTGAATCGGATGTGGGCTCGCTCTAGTTTTAGACAGAAAAGAGAAAGTACTGTCTGCGACACATAGCATAATCGAATACGAATAGGAGATTAATTGAGTAGATATGCATGAGTAATGGTCAAACTGAACACCTGTTGTATAATTTACCATGACGTTTTACCATAGTCTGTAGCATGTTACATACCTTTGTATATAAAGCCCTGTTCTCTCCCTATAAAGCTTTCTGTTAGCTTACCAACTCTGTCAGTACATTCACAGATCTCACCTTAATACAAACACTTAAATACATCCAGTGTCTTTTACATTTGTTTAAGTATCTAGACATGATTGATGAAGGTGAAGCAAAACCTATTAATCAGGAATGTCTGTAAGTGCTATAAGAGTAATTACACACAAAACCTAACTGTTTTGGTCAACTATATATATCCTATATCCCAATTAAGCTTGTGTGAGGTAAAAAGTGTTGGAGTGTGTGAAAGAAAACAGGGCAGTGGACAGACTTCATACTCTCCTGTTTGTGGTTAAACAGAGTAAGACAGAGTCAGGGGAATTAATCGTTAGGCTGACCAACCTCTTTCAGCTCATTTACACAATAGTGTAAATGAGCTGACCAGGGATCTTCAGGTGAGCCAGACACCCAGACACAGAGATGAAAGGGAAATACCTGCTGCTGGTATGTGACGTCACTGCAGTTTTCTACTCACTGCCCAGAGCAAGATGTAAGTGGTTGTCAATGGATGAACTCTGTCACAGAGCCTCATTATCAGTGTTTGGCTACTTCCTTAACAAGATTGGGGCCAGACACACCAGACAGTGGAGAGGTGGGGGTTGGAGGACGGGGTGGGGGGGCATGGTAATCTGCAGGGATGGTGTTTGTAGATGCCATGTTACATTGCTGGGACTGATGGATACATGTAGAGGGGGAGAAGGGGGTGAGATCTAAATGCTCCAGGAGGGGGGCAGGCTCAAACCGAGAACCCCCAGCTCCTGTTAGGCTGTCATGAAGGGTTGATCTGGGAGTGGAAACTGAAACAACATCCCACTGGGCATAAACTGGTTGAATCAACGTTGTTGTCACCACTTCATTTCAACCAAAATTTCTATCAATGTGATTATTATTATTATTGTTTTTTCACCTTTATTTAACCAGGTAGGCCAGTTGAGAACAAGTTCTCATTTACAACTGTGGCCTGGCCAAGATAGAGCAAAGCAGTGTGACACAAACAAAACAGAGTTACACATGGGATAAACAAACATACAGTCAATAACACAATATAAAAGTCTATATACAGGGTGTGCAAATGTAGTAAGATTAGGGAGGTAAGGCAATAAATAGGCCATAGTGGCGAAATAATTACAATTTAGCAATTGAACACTGGAGTGATAGAAGATGAATGTGCAAGTAGAGACACTGGGGTGCAAAGGAGCAAAAAAATAAATATCAATATGAGGATGAGGTAGGTGGGTGGGCTATTTACAGATGGGCTTTGTACAGGTGCAATGATCGGTAAGCTGCTCTGACAGCTGATTTTTAAAGTTAGTGGGGGAGATATATGTCTCCAACTTCAGTGATTTTTGCAATGTTGAATCAATGTGGAAAACTCATTGGATTTGCAAAAACTCATCAACGTAAGGGAATTTAGTCTGTTTTTCATCTAACTTTTTGCCTAAATTCAATGACATTGTGATATTTTTTGTTGATTCAACACTGAATTCACATTAGTTGACAACTGAACCAAATGTAGATCAAAACTAGAGTGATACTTGTTTGTGTTTGTCTTCCATCCATGGATATCCCCTCCCTCATCACTGTGCTCTGTTAGACAGCTATCAGCTCTATCAAGGAGAGGGTATGAGTCTGGCACCTCAGGCGCCCTGCCAGTCTTCTATCTTTCTGACACACACTCAGACACACTCACACGCAAAGTAGGAAAGAAGCGTTACTGTTGCAGACATGGTGCTTTACTTCATATCTGAAGACTGTCTTAGACATCTCTGTTTTTTCCACATTCCCGAGCATGTTCAGTGTTGCTGCCTTAAAAGAGCAAGAGATATGGACCCCCTCTCCCTATCAGCACCATCTGACAGATAGGAAACGTCTTCATACACCAAACACTCTCAGTCATTCACACACACTCCCATATATGAAGTTACATAAAAATGCACTCAAACATATCATATACTCCTATACACAAATTAAACTGCTTTATCAGATGCATTGGTTATTTGGAACAGGGTTATGTTGAAGAGTTAGGGGAAGGAAGGGGAGGTGTTGGCCATTCACTGTCTGCATTCAGCCCAACAGACCCCCCTGTAATACAGCTACACCCTTCCCGACTGTGTGATGGAAATCTGAGGGTGTTTGTATTCCCCTCTACAGCGCTGGCGTCAGAGGGCCTAATCGAGGGAGACACACGCCAAACCCTCTGGCCGTGTTGAAGGGGCCCTCTTTTCATCCCTTTAAGTGGCCGGACGGTGGGGACTCTGTCAAAACACACTAAGGGTCCTTACACTAAGGGTATCTGAGGGTGTCTGACCAACCTTCTCGGGCCTCACTCCCATCCCTCACTACTCGCCACACAGTCACACACACGCACACATGCAAACACACACACACAAACAGATGTACACACACAGACATACGCACACACACACTCCCACTGGACGCTACGTGCTGAACCCATTCCTGCTGGTCCTTTGAAGTGATGAGTGAGGGAACAGGGCGAGGTGAGATGTCTAGACGGCCTCTTATGCCGCTGTGTGCTCTCACAGTTATTTCACAAACACACTCTTGAACAAAAGCCTGACGGCTCAACTCCTGGCAGGTGGAGAGAGTAGGTATCACCTTTATGGCATGACCCGACCTGCAGGGCATTTCTCTCATTCCTCTGCTGGTGGCCTGGAAGTGTCCAGTAGTCATTCAGAACATTTTCTAAGAAAGTTATTTAAAAACCAACCTGGTCTCATAGGCTAGAGGTAACATAGTAAATGTGAATCTGGGACACTCAAATTAATATGATTTGTTATGTCTGGTATGGTTGCATAAGTTAGAAGGTTCCTCAAGACAAAAACGAAAGTAGTTTGGTTAGTCGGGGTGGATTGGTGGGCGCATACAGTAACTCGAATATCCAGCAACCTAAAGGTGGCGTATTCGAATCTTATTACAGACAACTTTCGCTAATTAGCAACTTTGCAGCTACTTACAACTAATTAGCAAGTTAGCTAACCCTTCCCCAACCCTAATCTTAACCCTTTAACCTAACCCTAGCCCTAGCTAACGTTAGCATTAGCCACTTAGTCACCTAGCTAACATCAATTCGTAACATATCATACCAATTGTAATTTGCAACATATCATAGGAAAAGGATGATGGACATCCACAAACAAATAATACCATACAAAACGTGACATATCATACTAATTGGAGTGTCCCGGTTGCAAAACATACATTCCGTTCTCAGAATGTGAAAAAAACTTTCTTAAAAACCACAAGAAATCTTTTAGAACATTCATAGAATGTTCTAAATAAGTTATTTAAAAATATATACATTCCGTTCTCAGCATCAACAAAACTCTTTCCATCCTCTGTCTTGTTAAATTAGAATGGATCTCAGTGGCTGTCCTGTGATTAGGTGGGCAACTTATCCCACTCTTTCCATCACAGGAACCTGGGCAGAAAGACAGCCAGTGAGCCACATGAATGAAAATTTAAGTGAAGTAAACAACTTGGTGGGATGATGTCTTTGCAGGTGTACAAATAGACTGAAGGGGGTGGAGGGAATCTCAGGATTACCCGCGAAAAAGACCGTAAATCTGCAGATAACAAATGTCGTGAAATTGCCCAGAGAGGGACTCATCTGGCCACTTGCAGATCACCTCTCAGCCTATGGATAATACAGATTAAGTGTTTACTTGGATAAATACAGATTAGCAGGGATTGGAGGCATTGCCTTGCTGAATGACAGACTCCTACAAGGGATCAGGGCTGCACAAGATGATTATTTGGATAAAGAGAGACGACAAAGAGCTCCGGACATCCTTGTTTGTAGCTAAGCTCTCTGTAGTCCGGCAAAGCCCATTATGTTGAATCCAAGATCTCCTCTGTAAATCAAGCTAAAGACTGAAGTAGTACAGAAGATTTAATTAGATGACAAGGCTGGGTTACCGCTGGACAGGTTTGGAGAGGTAAGAACCTTCATCTCTGAAAAACAGTGTTCAATACAGAGAAACAATCAAGAGCTTAAGTAAGTTATTTATTTTCTTCCATGGGCAGACCGGAAGTTAATACTGTACCGCTGTGACGAACACTGAGTGTACAAAATATTATGAACACGCAAAGTGCTACAAAGATTGGTGCGGACAGGTCAGTACATCACAAAGGGTCTTGGCACTGAAAATGGCCCCCAAAAGGTTCTTCCAAGAACCCCATAGGAGGTGGGGTTCATTGAGGAACCTCCTTAGTTGGTGGGGGTTCTTGCAGGAACCTAACTGCCCAATTTATACATCTTGATTTGAAAGATCAACAGGTGCAGGCACTTAACTGAATGTAAAGATCTCCTCAATTTAAGGTAAGATTTGTCCCTTGTATGATCTAAATGTATATTGCTTTATGATGATACCATCTCATCTATCTTTTCATATTTGTGCCAATCTTTCGAAAACAGAAAACGGACACAATTCAATGGATATCAAGAGGTAAGAATATGTAGGCTGTTAGAATATGTTGAAGGCTAGCTGTATTGCGTGCAGATGACTGAACTACTCACTTTTGTGTCTGTGTCTGCAGGTATACAGACAAGGAGGCATACAAAGTTATATTAATTGGTATGTTATGCTGATCACATGTACCACCCTCCTCCCTAACCTCTTCAATGAATATCCCGTAGGCCTCTACATTATGGACAAGGTGTGTGTCACTTTGATATGAATGATTCAGGAGACAAGCTCAGGAATGCGTAATATTTGTTTTATTTCACCCAAATTACATGGAAAGGCACGGGGACGAAGACCAAACAAACACATATACAACACACAGGGTTGAAACCCAAACAAAAGAGTGAGGAGTACCTCGAGGACCTAAATAACACAAGCGCGCATTGATTAACACACGGGATGAGACCCGTAATCATCTGTGCAATCCACAATGGCACGAGAAAGCCAAAACATACAGCACAGGTACTCACAAGACCAACGGGCATAGCAACAATAATCGACAGGACAATGGTAAACCAAGGGCACACTTGTACAATTACTCATCAATTGGAATACAGGCCAGGTGTGCGTAATGAATGTTCCGGAGGGATCTGTGACAGTATGTGTATGAAAACCATTATCAAAACAGTTTTTTTCATTCACATTCACCACAAAAACCAAGGTAAGAATTCTGTCATGTGCATGTTTTGTTAATCGTCTGTACAATTACTATTCTTTGGATTCACGGACTTCACCCTCCCTACACCTCTGATGAATATAACAGAAAACCTGTTAGATCACCATGCACTGCAAAATCATTCTGGCTATGGATACGGAGAACATCAACACATTAATATCACCACACCAGAGGATATATCCATTGGACTTGCTGGCAGTTTACCTCATATTTGGATTTTTTTATTCTGCTTTGCCACTAAAATCATAATAAACACTGAGAACTAAAATATTGTGTTATTGTTATTGTTATGCATATTATTATTATTAATAATAATAATAATAAGGAGGAGGGCTAGTTAAAAATGTTCTTTGAGGATCCATTATTAAAAGGGGTTCTTTGAAGAACTTATAGGGGTTCCCGCACAGTTTCAATTTGAAGAACCCCTAAAGGATACTACAGGAACCTTTTCTTTTTAGAGTGTACCCCCAAGCCATAAGACTGCTAAATAGCCAGGCTGCTAAATAGCCAGACTGCTAAATAGTCAATTAATGGTAGCCAAACTGTCTGCACTGACCCTATCTTACACTGACCCTACACACACTCACTAGACTTTATATATATACTCACACACACTACACTGTCACTGCCACACAAATCCCTCACACATTCAAACATACGCATATAATACAAATACTTTTACACTCATAATTTGCTGCTGCTACTCTGGTCTTTATTTCACTCTATTATTATATATCCTGATTCCTAGGCACTTTACCCTGCCTTCATGTACATATCTACCTCAAGTAACTAGTACCTCTACACATTGATCTGGTACTGGTACTTCCTGTATATAGCTCCACATTGATCTGGTACTGGTACTTCCTGTATATAGCTCCACATTGATCTGGTACTGGTACTCCCTGTATATAGCTCCATTCTGTGTATTTTATTTTATTCTTTACTTTTTACTAGTCTTTACTAATTAATATGTTTTTATGTTTTCATTTTTTTACTCTGCGTTGTTGGGAAAGGTTCATAAGCAAGTATTTCACTGTAAAATCTACACCAGTTGTATTCAGCACATGATAAATGCAATTGGATTTGATTTGATTTGACACCTGCTCTTTCCATGACAGACTGACCAGGTGAAAGCTATGATCCCTTAGTGATGTCACTTGTTAAACCCACATCAATCAGTGTAGAAGGGGAGGAGACAGGTTAAAGAATTGTTTTTATGCCATGACACAGTTGAGACATGGATTGTGTATGTGTGCCATTCAGAGTGCCTTCGTATGGGACATGGTCTCTTCATTGTCTCTTCATTGAGACAATGCTGAAACACCGAAATACAAAATGAAGGAAAAGTTATCTTGCAAATTCAGCAGGCTGTGGTGTGAAATAGGTTTTTAGAAGTGCCATCTTTATTTTTATTACCTATCGTTAACGACGTCTTTGGTGTGCTTATCAATGCATGAACACCTTTCCCACTCCTATCGATAAAATAATTGTATATTAACAAATGTTTTTTTTTTTATACAAAATGTTACTGAAGTTTCAAATGCATTCTGTCATTACTAAATAATGTGATGGGTATTTTTAAATTTTACTTTTTTAAACATTTGATTAATTAAATATTTAATCAGTCTTCTTCCTCAAATGAAAAGGATGGTGATGCAATCTTTGCGAGAGGGAGGGAATCTGATTTCATTAGTGCTCAACTCATTCAGGATAAATGGAGTTAGCCCTGAGTAAGCCTGCCCCGGAGCAGGTTAGTTCAGAAGGATTCGTTGCCATAGAAATGTACATGTCTAAAACATGAGCCACAGTCGTATGGTTGGTTATCCCAAGTTGAACTAAGTGTTGACCAAAGTTACCTCGCTAACTCCTCAAAACTGATTCGTAAGATACCCTTCTGGACACAATTTCCTTCCTCTGTTGACTGAGTCACCGCTGATAGCAGTAACTGTCCTGTAGGTGAAACATTAGCTAAATTGTCACATCAAGGCATTATCTCTTAATGGGCCTCCCACATGGACTTGTAATCTTGTGATTTTGCTACTTAACCTGGCTGTTAAAACATCTTTCTCAAAGCTGAAACCTCCCTGAGGCTGTTTAGGGGCATATGATATCAGACTCATCCCAGACTTTAAGGGGAAGTACACTGCGTGTTGAGAAAACAGTAGATTTTTAGCTTTTATACTACACTTTTGCCGGCATGAGCAGAGTGCGAACCACTGTATCCAGCGTTCTCTGGTGTGAGCTGCACATAGAATTCTTGAAAATATAACAAAGAGGGTAATTTTACACTCCAACCAGGATTTCTGGAAAACCAGAATTCTGTAACCCTACGCCCAGGTTTCATTGAAATGAATGGGAGCATCTCTCGCTCTGAAAAAGTTACCCGTCCAGTGTAGCAGGCCTGTTAGTTAGTTTAGAGGTGACTGTAAAACAGGTGACCTGTTCCTGGAAAATACAAACAGCTTTGTCCTAGTTCCTAAGAGTCTTAAGTGTCATGGGGTCTTTGAAAAGTGCTATATAAAACCCATGTATTATTATTCTGCAGGCTTACCTGGCTGCCGTGACACACAGTCAAGCAGTAAGTATCTCAGAGCTGTGATACAACAATAGATTTAGGGTCTCAGCTCTGGATCAAAAGACTTATCAACTGGGTGAGCCACAGCTTAGCCCAAGAGGCTTGTGCCCAGCTGGCCCTGTCTGACTTACCACCCCACCACATAGGACAGGTTGTCTCTGCCTCATGCATAATAACACGCACAGACCCAGCAGGAAACCAATACTCAACACACAGGAAAACAATGCATAAGTTTAAATGAGATTCACAGCACAATTGTCAGCTGAAATTGTCACCCTTTAAATGACACATGGGATTCTTGCAGAGTAAATCGTTTAAAATGAAAGTAAAACAGGATTTGAAAGTAGATAGTATGAAAGTAAAACAGCTGAATAAGCTGACTTGCTTAAACAAATGTGGTTTCTAATGACAATTGAGATGTAGAAACTATGGCATAAGGGGACGACAAGCGGATAAGAGGCAATCCGTAATTTCAATTAAGAGACTAATGAGCGAGCTAGGACGGACATGGTCAATATAACTATTTGTTCAGCACTTGAAATGTACAGCGACAGAATTCAGAACATGGGCTGATCTTACAGTGTTCTCCCTGTACACAAAGTCAGAACCATAGGATAAATAAAAGGGACATATAAGCAGACAACGAAAGCTCTTACAATATTGGATGATTACATTTCTCTTAAACAGGTTATATGCTACACGTGCACCACCAAGTCAGAACAGCAGTGGTGTAAAGTACTTTTAAGTAAAAAATATTACTACTACTTATGTCGTTTTTTTGGGGTATATGGGGTATATACTTTACTTCACTATTTGTTTGTTTTTTACAACTTTTTTTACTTCACTACATTCCGAAAGAAAATAATGTACATTCTACTCCATACATTTTCTGTGACACCCAAAAGTACTTGTTACATTTTGAATGCTTGGCAGGACAGGAAATGGGTCAATTCACACACTTATCAAGAGAACAAGTGGTCATCCCTACTGCCTCTAATCTGGCGGACTCACTAAACACAAAAGCAGAATTATAAATTATGTCTGAGTGTTGGAGTGTGCCGCTGGCTATCCGTTTTTTCTAAAACAAAATGGTGCTGTCATCTTTGAACTGCAAGAGAATGGCCATAGTGTATTATTCCAGCCCAGGTGCAATTTAGATTTTGGCCACTAGATGGCAGCAGTGTATGTGCAAAGTTTTAGACTGATTCAATGAACGATTGCATTTTTGTTAAAAATGTTGTATCAAGACTGCCCAAATGTGCCTAATTGGTTAATTAAGAACTTTTCAAGTTCATAAATCTTCTTAGGGATTGGTGTTCCGTCAACGGGACAGTTGTAAATCATGCAGAGTGTTATATCAAGATCTCAGATTTTAGAGTAACAACAAATGTTGGTACATAGAAGTGTCTTATATCGTCTGAAAGCTTAAATTATTGTTAACATAACTGCCCGGTCCAATTTACAGTAGATATTACTGCGAAGAAATGCCATGCTATTGTTTGAGGAGAGCTCCTAACAACAAAACACATTTTTTCAATGCGATAGGTTTGATAAAGTCACCTCTGAAGGTAAAATGTGTACAAAAATTCTGAAATTTTGCTCTTATTTATCATTCAAAGGGTCCCAGAGATAACACAAAGTGTCGTTTTGTTAGATAAAATACTTTTTCATATCCTAAAAAGGTCCATATAGCACGCACGATCGATTTTGTATTTCCACTCGTTCAATTTGCAAAGAAAGGAATCTGTGAAAATCTCACCCTAAACCTTGTTTGAACGAGTCAAATCACATTCGTATCTATTCCTCAGAGATCCTAGAAGGTAACAAGACTTCACTATTTCATTAGGGATGTAGTATATCCTATAGAACATCATATTTGGTCAGAGAGCGACGCCTTCATGGAACGCCAATGATGTGGGCGCACATCCCTTGAACAACTGTATCTTTGTCAAATAAGCACCAATTGGGGTCAAACAAAGCTAGCTAGATAGCCAATGATCTGGGCTTTACAGGAGTATCCTGAAACCATATATATGTTGTAAAATGTAGCTTCTAACCTTGTACGACAGCATGTCTTTTCATTTTGGACAAATTATAAGGATATTCAGAGTTATGAAGTTATGAAAACTGGTTGTTTTGCAAATGTTGAACTTATAATTTGGCTACTAATACTGGAAAAGCTAAATAAAAGTCCAAGTATACAGATTTGACGACATTCTTGCAAAAAAATGTAATATGAACGCGAACGTCTCCACGATTTGCCCAAATGTACCTGGGGACTTCACACTAAAAGTCTTGTGGATCAGTCATACTCCAAGTTATCCATCGGATACTTTGCAGATTAACTGCTGCCATCTTGTGGACACTATCGTAATTACAACCAGAGTGATGGCTTTAACAGTGACCTTTCTCTTACATTTCAAAGATGGTGGTAAAAAAAACGTTTTGTATTTTTGTATTTTCTTCTACCAGATCTATTTTGTTATAGTCTCGTATATTCAATTCACATTTCCACAAACGTCAAAAGTGTTTCCTTTCAAATGGTACCAAGAATGTGCATATCCTTGCTACAGGCAGTTAGATATGGGTATGTCATTTAGGCAAAATATCTTTTTAAGGGGGCTATCCCTATTAATTAAACAATAGCATAGTATTCTTACACTGTAATAGCTACTGTAAATTGGACAGTGCAGTTAGATTAACAAGAATTTAAGCTTTCTGCCAATATCAGATACGTCCAATCAAAGCTACTGTAGATATAACGTGATTTGATGTCATTTTATCTGTGGCCAATGACCTTGAGCCTTTTTGGATGGGCACTTCTAATGTAACTTTATAGCCGCACCCAAGGCGCTTGAATTTGAAGATTTGGCAGTGACATTGTGTCCCCATGAGTGACAGAACACTGAGCCAATCACCGCGCAACTAGAGAAAATTACCAACCCATACGCTCTGAAATTTCCACTGGCTGCCCAACCACCATAGAAAGCACCGAGCTAGGCTGCAACACCTACATTTTGGAGCTGCCTTATTCAAGAAAGCAAAAAAGAGACCATCTTTGTAAGGAGGCTTTATTAACTCAAAGTTATTCAATATTTTTTACATTGTTTGCAAACTGACATGTGACACGTATTAATGCCAAAATAACATGCAAAACAGGCAATCCCCCCCCCCCCAAAAAAACTAAGTTGATTCAACCAGTTTGTGCCCAGTGGTTTGTAGCCTCCCTCCAGTTCCTAACAGGCAGGCTTGCTGTCTCTGTCAGGGCCAGAGATAAGATAAAGGAGAATCTGATGGATGGATGAAAGCATGCCCTAACCGCCTCACAGCGGCACCAGATGAACCAGCACGATACAAATACAGTAGGAATGAAGAGAGCCAGACAGACACTGATATCTATCAGCAGGCCTTGGCCACAGGCAACCCAGTAAGACGGACACAGGGCTCTGTATGTATGCCTGCCCAGCTATCACATTTTGTTCCTTGGAAGTTATGGGAACGTATGTTTTTGGTTTTACATTGGTTGTGGGAACGAAGCCATAGGTTTCCTGAACAGAATTTAACATTTCTGGTTCTGGGACTGTTTATTTTTAAATTGCATTTTACTCTGGTTCCTTTAAAGTTTTCCTGGTAGGTTTAAGGGCCAGGGGTCCCGCTAGCGTGACAACTTCCGGTGAAACTGGAGGGCGCGCAATTCAAATAAATAATCATAAAAAATATGGATTTTAAACATGTACATTTAAGTGTCTTATATTGGCTGAAAGCTTAAATTCTTGTTAATAATCTAACTGCACTGGTCTGATTTACAGTAGCTATTACAGCGAAAACATGCCATGCGATTGTTTAAAAACGGCGCCCCACATCAAAATATTTTTCCACCGGCACAGGTTTCATACATTCACAAATAACGATTAAATATTCGCTTACTTTTTGAAAATCTTCCTCTGATTTGCCATCCACAGGGTCCCAGCTATAACATGTAGAGTCATCTTTTTTAGATGAAATCCTTCTTTATATCCCAGAAAGTCAGTTTAGTTGGCGCCATCGATTTGAGAAATCCACTCGTTCAACATGTAGAGAAAGGAATCCGAAAATCTACCCCTAAACTTTGTTTCAACAAGTCAAAATACATTTCTATTTACTCCTCAGCTACCCTCAAATGTAATCAAACTATAATATTTCTTACGGAAAGAAGTATGTTCAATAGGAAACCAATTTTAGCAGGTGCGTAATTTCTTCAGGGCACGCTCAAACACAAATTTCCAAGACTGTGTCCTTCCTGATTCAAGCCTGAAACCTTGAACATAGACTGCTGATACCCTGTGGAAGCCATAGGAAATGCATCCATGGAGCTAATTCTCAATAAGAACTTTCTCTTGCATATCTAATAGGATGGTCTCTCAAAAGAAAAAATCTGGTTGGTTTTTCTTGGATTTTCTCCTTCCATATCTATTGTGTTATATTCTCCAACATTATTTTAACCTTTCTGCAAACTTCAAAGTGATTTCTTTCCAATGGTACCAATTATATTCATATCCTGACTTCAGGGCCTGAGCTACAGGCAGTTTACTTTGGGCACGTCATTCAGACAGGAAGTGGAGAAAAAAGGGTCCTAGCCCTAATTTGTGTCTATTCAAAAAGACCCAATTTCAAGGGAAACAAGCATTCATTAAAATAAGGTGTGGGCCAGTAGTGGGTGCGACCAACACACCTGAACACACTTAAAGGAGACAAAGACGTTTTAAATTAAAAAAGGAACAGAGTAAAACATGATTGTAATAAAGGAACAGAGTAGCAGCAGCGTATATGGTGTGTGTGTTTGTGTCTGTGTTTGTGTGTGGCATCAGTATGTGTGTGCGTGTATTTTTTTAATCCGGTGACACAAATTGGTAGAAGAATTAAGCAAATTACATAATTGAATTGATGAATGTGTTAATGAATTGATTAACTGGTTGAATTTATTTGAAAAAAAACAACAACAACTAATTAACAGCCACACACCAATGCAATGGCATTACACAAGCTGGTAGAGTTCATATGGGCCGTAGGGCCTAAATATACGTTGACTCTGTTGTGTGGGTATTTAGAGAATTGTCTACAGTGTAGAATTGCATAGACAGACACACATCCGCATGCACACACACACCATTAAGCTCAGCATGCTGTTGGCTCCAGTACACACAATTGCTCAATGACTGACTTTAATATGAGCAGCTAAAGTAGAACGCAATGATGAAGTAATTCAAAGACCATTCCTACACATCCATCAAAGGGCATAACCGCAGACTGTAATATAAACCTAACTTCCTTATTATTAATGTCTTTACTGATGGTATGCTATGGATTTGCTCTGACGCTGCACCTAGCGGATGCTGCACCTAGATTACAGTAATAATTACAGACTAAATGCATTCATTTGTCAAATATTAGGTCTGGCTACATCAATTAGCTGTTATTTGTGAAATATTTGTGGAATACAAGGAAACAGGGTTGGGTTGAACTGTTGGCCCCTGCGTTCAGAGGTGAAACTCAGTTTCTTCAGGGGCACATGCCCCCTCAGTTTGTCCGGTTTGAAAAAAGTATTATATATATATATACTGCATATATATATTATTATTATTTTATTATTATAACATTTGTTTTCTTCTGTAATACTACTAGCCACCTAGCAATTTTAGGAAGTTGGCTTTAGCTAGCCCAGATAGTTTCCCAATCTCCCAACCTCATAATTAGCTGTCAAGAAGCCATGTTAAGATATCAATCAAGTTAGAGTAGCTAGCTTGATTAACTATCTTAGGTGGCATGGCTGCTGGAACGGTTGGTAGACTTTAGAAAAGCAAGCAATCACAAAATGTAAGACTCACATTCCTTTCAAACTTTTACCCAGATTTTGCAGAGAAGTATATTTAATTTCTTTAAAAAACAATCCACATACAGACAACTCAACTCAAAATAAACATATATTTCACATGGAATTAAGCATAAAATAACGGCTCAGAAAAAGCTGTTTTCAGGTACATGACACCCCTGAGTGGTGACTACAAGTGCGCATGACTTTTGTCTGCTCAACTGGTTTCCGTCTGATGCTAATGTTCTCATGATGTTTATGTTATGGTGCTGGAGGATGTAAATAGTGAAGCCAAATCCTATCTGGCCAGTCAGCTGTGAGAGACCTGTGCATTTATATTGTTCTCGTACATTAGCCTCATTCTGATAACATGTTGATCAACCTGGATGCCTTCACACGCTCACAGATAGGCTGTAAAACACAAGATCAAAGTGTAGCAGGATCATTCCACCAATTCGGTGCCTTTTGAGATGTGTAACTTGGTCCAAAGAAACGTATGATTTCACCTAATTTTACCATTCTGTCGTAAAGATGTTCAACTTCGTAAAAAACACATTTTCCCATCCCAAGATGTTCAATAAAAACATACTACACTGCTCAAAAAAAAATAAAGGGAACACTTAAACAACACAATGTAACTCCAAGTCAATCACACTTCTGTGAAATCAAACTGTCCACTTAGGAAGCAACCTTGATTGACAATACATTTCACATGCTGTTGTGCAAATCGAATAGACAACAGGTGGAAATTATAGGTAATTAGCAAGACACCCCCAATAAAGGAGTGGTTCTGCAGGTGGTAACCACAGACCACTTCTCAGTTCCTATGCTTCCTGGCTGATGTTTTGGTCACTTTTGAATGCTGGCGGTGCTTTCACTCTAGTGGTAGCATGAGACAGAGTCTACAACCCACACAAGTGGCTCAGGTAGTGCAGCTCATCCAGGATGGCACATCAATGCGAGCTGTGGCAAGAAGGTTTGCTGTGTCTGTCAGCGTAGTGTCCAGAGCATGGAGGCGCTACCAGGAGACAGGCCAGTACATCAGGAGACATGGAGGAGGCCGTAGGAGGGCAACAACCCAGCAGCAGGACCGCTACCTCCGCCTTTGTGCAAGGAGGAGCACTGCCAGAGCCCTGCAAAATGACCTCCAGCAGGCCACAAATGTGCATGTGTCTGCTCAAACGGTCAGAAACAGACTCCATGAGGGTGGTATGAGGGCCCGACGTCCACAGGTGGGGGTTGTGCTTACAGCCCAACACCGTGCAGGACGTTTGGCATTTGCCAGAGAACACCAAGATTGGCAAATTCGCCACTGGCGCCCTGTGCTCTTCACAGATGAAAGCAGGTTCACACTGAGCACATGTGACAGACGTGACAGAGTCTGGAGACACCGTGGAGAACGTTCTGCTGACTGCAACATCCTCCAGCATGACCGGTTTGGCGGTGGGTCAGTCATGGTGTGGGGTGGCATTTCTTTGGGGGGCCGCACAGCCCTCCATGTGCTCGCCAGAGGTAGCCTGACTGCCATTAGGTACCGAGATGAGATCCTCAGACCCCTTGTGAGACCATATGCTGGTGCGGTTGGCCCTGGGTTCCTCCTAATGCAAGACAATGCTAGACCTCATGTGGCTGGAGTGTGTCAGCAGTTCCTGCAAGAGGAAGGCATTGATGCTATGGACTGGCCCGCCCGTTCCCCAGACCTGAATCCAATTGAGCACATCTGGGACATCATGTCTCGCTCCATCCACCAAAAGCCATGTTGCACCACAGACTGTCCAGGAGTTGGCGAATGCTTTAGTCAAGGTCTGGGAGGAGATCCATTACCATCCGCCACCTCATCAGGAGCATGCCCAGGCGTTGTAGGGAGGTCATACAGGCACGTGGAGGCCACACACACTACTGAGCCTCATTTTGACTTGTTTTAAGGACATTACATCAAAGTTGGATCAGCCTGTAGTGTGGTTTTCCACTTTAATTTTGAGTGTGACTCCAAATCCAGACCTCCATGGGTTGATAAATTTGATTTCCATTGATAATTTTTGTGTGATTTTGTTGTCAGCACATTCAACTATGTAAAGAAAAAAGTATTTAATAAGAATATTTCATTCATTCAGATCTAGGATGTGTTATTTTAGTGTTCCCTTTATTTTTTTGAGCAGTGTATATTAAGTGCCCCAAAAAAGTAACAGGATTGACCGTAACAGGGTTGATGATTTCTTCAATTAAATCAGCCATATATCATATTGTGACAAGGGAAATGGAAGTGTGTTGTGTGCAACAAGCAGTGACAATTGTACGCAAGCTTCACAAAACATTTTAAATTGTTATAACATTTCTAGCCTGTCTATCTATGGGTAACAGGATTGACGTGTTTTGCTCGACCCGCTCAGTTTTCCACCACAAAACACCAGAAAATGACCAAAAACAGTAGAACTGGCTCACCTGCATTTACACTTTGATTTGACTACTAGATGTTGAATGTTTTTTTGTTTAAATAAATATTTAAAAAGGAATCGTTTTTTAAAATGAGGGTCAGATATAAATGAATCCCTAATCACATGAAATAAAGAATCATCTGCAGAAATGACTTTGTCAAAGCAACAAAATAACTAGTTCTTTCTAATGATGGTGAAAACGTTGACAGGGGTGCATGGGGGGGACATGTCAAAATGCTGAATATTGGCATTTTAGCAAGTCTTTATTGATAGAAAAAAAACATATTTATTGAATTATCCATGTGGTCTATATTAAAGTGCACTTCATTTAATATCACAGGCTTTTAAAATTCAATATTGGTGCACAATTTCTTTCAAATATCAAAGGGACGCAAAAGGCACTCTTTTTGTGGAACAACCCAGCAGCTGTTTGGACGAAAGTATTCCGTCTTCTAGAAGAGTGTTCAAGGACACCATGATTGTCGACTTACTTGGGGCCTCTGCTCATGTTCCCCAGCTTGAGAAAAAATGGTTTGGTGGGGTGATGTTGGTCTGAGGGCTCAGCTGTCCGAGTAGCCATGGTGGGTGAGAGGGTGAGATGGGGGGCCTACTGTAGGTGCCCCTTTGCCCTCATTACTCACCCTTATCATCTCTCAGGCGCTCCAGTGAAGTTGACAGTCGACCTTGCTGTGGGGCTAGGAGGGATATGGACCTAATGAGCTCTCCTCTGACACAATGTCTTTGGACAGCAATCCCAGGGTGTTTCTGCCCCCTTTCAGAGGTGTCTTTGTTGCACATACAGTAAATATAGAAGTTACAGTCTCACCGTTACTGAAGAACATGCCAATTTATGCTAGATACTTTATTAAAACGTACAGTATGATCCAGAATTGTTTTACTTTAGTGGGGCCTTGAGCAGAGGAGGCTGGTGGGAGGAGCTATAGGAGGACAGGCTCACTGTAATGGCTGGAATGGAAACAGCATGGTCGACTCCTTTCCATTGACTACATTCCAGTCATTACAATGAGCCCGTCCTCCTATAGCTCCTCCAACCAGCCTCCTCTGTCCTGGAGTAAAGTGTGTGTGCCTGTGTGTGTTGGTGTGTGTGTGTGCGTAAGCCCAGTGGGCCTCAGAATGGAAGCTTCCTCTCCAGCGGATGCCCAGCATCTCTTTCCACAGTTCTCCACAGGTCTCTGTGCTGTCTACTGCCAGTCTCTATCTGCATTGCTCTTTAGGCTGCAGCTCTGCTGTCAGAGTCCCAGTGTTGCACCAGGCAGCAACACATCCACATGCAGGGCAGCTTTTCACTGTCACGCAACCAACAGCAAGGTTCAGTGGCAGGCTATTGTGAGTCAGGCATTTTCTTATGGAGAACACATGTCCATTAATGACAGACATAGAGCATGAGTGGTTCTGCGGTTCAGGGCATAGAGGGAATGATTACAGAGGACGGGGGAGGGCGCCTGTGACCTTAGCTTTGCTTTTGATCATGTTATTCACCAAGGTGGCGCTGAGGAACTCCAGAGCCAGCCCTGGCAGAGGGTTACACTGAGCCATTCCCACAGATGGCAGGAAAATGGAGGCTTGTGTGAGTCTTTGAGGACTACCACTGGACTTTTCTTGGCATGGCCAGTGTTTTGTCAGCACAGTGTTAACCGACACCTGAGCCCTATACTACGAATCATGTTTGAGAAGTTAACGAGGTAACTTGGGTAAAGTCTGAGCTCACCTTTTAGCCAGGTACATTTCTATGGTAACGAATCCTTCAGAACTAACCTGCTCCGGTGAAGGGTAACTCGGGGCTGACTCCATTTATACTGAATGAAGTGTCTGAGCCACGATTTGAGGACCATTGAAATCAGATTCCCTCCATCTCTCAAAGATTGCGTCATCATCCCCTTAATTTGAGGAAGAGGACTGATTAAATATTAAATAAAATAAAAAATGGTGTGTTAAAAATTGTAATGTTACAATACCTATCACATTACACATTTAGTAATGACAAATGCATGTGAAACTTCACACTAAAATTTTTCTATGAATTAATACAATTATTTTATTGATAGGAGTGGGAAAAAAGGTGCATTGATAACCACACCTAAGCACACCAAAGTAATAAAATAAACACAGCACTTCTAAAAGTCTATTTCAACAGTTAGCGTGCTGCATTTGCAAGATAACTTGTGGCACTGATTGATGTTTCAGCATTGTCTCAATGAAGAGTTTGGCGTTCGACTAGCCAAATGCGACATGCATGCGCATTTACAAGCCTGCTGGAGTTAGCGGCAGGCCGACGAGCAATATTCACCGTCGTGGTTTGGATGAAACCTGAGCTGGAATGGGAAGTCAACAGAGGAAGCTGGTGGGAGGAGCTACACGAAGATGGGCTTATTGTAATGGCTGGAATGGAATAAATGGAACGGTATCAAACATATGGAAACCACATGTTTGACTCCGTTCCATTGATTCCATCCCAGCCATTACAATGAGCCCATCCTCCTATAGCTCCACCCACCAGCCTCCTCTGGAAACGAACTAAATCTGGTTAGCTTTAGAAAACCCTGAGTAGATCTAGCTTGCTTTGTAGTACACCACTTTGGTAAAACTGTAAAGGAGTGAGCCAGAGTGTGAGGTGGCATTAAGGACAGTAGTTTTAAACCAACAAGGGATGATCAACCTAGGCCAAAAACACTGTGTTCTAATTTTCTGACTGCATATAGCACTGTAAGTAAGTATTTTATTTGTCAAAGGTAACTGCCTTCTCATTCTGACCAGATGCATCAGTATTCAGAACCCATTAACCTCTCTGGGATATTCGGGACGGTAGCGTCCCACCTCAACAACAGCCAGTGAAAGTCCAGAGCGCCAAATTCAAACCAACAGAAATCCCATAATTAAAATTCCTCAAACATACAAGTATTTCACACCATTTTAAAGATAAACTTGTTGTAAATCCAGCCACAGTGTACGATTTCAAAAAGGCTTTACGACGACAGCACACCAAACGATTATGTTAGGTCTGCAACTAGTCACAGAAAAACACAGCCATTTTTCCTGCAAAAGAGAGGAGTCACAAAAAGCAGAAATAGAGATCAAATTAATCACTAACGTTTGATGATCTTCATCAGATAACACTCATAGGACTTCATATTACACAATACATGTATGTTTTGTTCGATAAAGTTCATATATATATCCAAAAATCTCAGTTTACATTGGCGCGTTACGTTCAGTAGTTTCAAAACATCCGGTGATTTTGTAGAGAGGCACATCAATTTACAGAAATACTCATAATAAACATTGCTAAAAGATACAAGTGTTACGCATGAAATTTTAGATCCACTTCTCCTTAATGCAACCGCTGTGTCAGATTTCAAAAAAGCTTTAACGAAAAAGCACACCATGCAATAATCTGAGTACAGCGCTCAGACAACAAAGCAAGCCATACAGATATCCGCCATGTTGTGAAGTCAACAAAGTCAGAAATAGCATTATAAATATTCACTTACCTTTGATGATCATCCTCAGAATGCCCTCCCAGGAATCCCAGTTCCACAATAAATGTTTGAGTTGTTCGATAAAGTCCATAATTTATGTCCAAATACCTCCTTTTTGTTCACGCGTTTAGCCCAGTAATCCAAATTCATGAGGTGCGAGCAGACAAAGTCAAAATGTTCCGTTACAGTCCGTAGAAACATTTCAAACAATGTATAGAATCAATCTTTAGGATGTTTTATCTTAAATCTTCAGAGAATTCCCTTGTCTGTAAAAATGCAATGGAACGCAAGCTAACTCTCACGTGAACGCGCATGGTCAGCTCATTGCACTCTGCCAGACCTCTGACTCATTCAGCTCCCAATCCCCCCCCCCCCTTCACAGTAGAAGCTTTAAACAAGGTTCTAAAGACTGTTGACATCTAGTGGAAGCCTTAGGAAGTGCAATGTGACCCCATTTCCACTGTATCTTGGATAGGCAAGAGTTGAAAAACCTCAAACCTCAGATTTCCCACTTCCTGGTTGGATTTTTTCTCAGGTTTTTGCCTGCCATATGAGTTCTGTTATACTCACAGACATCATTCAAACAGTTTCAGAAACTTCAGAGTATTTTCTATCCAAATCTACAAATTATATGCATATTCTAGCTTTTAGGACTGAGTAGCAGGCAGTTTACTCTGGGCACCTTTTTATCCAAGCTACTCAATACTGCTCCCCTGTCCCAAATAAGTTTTAAAGACATTATCCCTGTCTGTGGTGCGATCAAGTACAGCTCATACAATACATGAATGCTAGTGTTGAATGCGAGACCAGGTCAAAGGTCAAAAGAAACTGTTCAGGGTCAGGACGATTCCATCTGGCATTTAATCTTGTCTCCTCCTTCCTCTTAAATGAGCCTTGTTTTTCCAACATGCATGGGAGAAGATATTGAGACATTACTTATGAATCCTGTATCTTGACTTTACTGTTCTGAGGGCCACAGCACGCACTGTAAAATGTGGGATCATTCCTCAGACTCTACACTGGAGAGGCCACAGTGACAGACACTGCATGGTAATAGTAGACAAGGCCATAAACCACATCAATGGAAGTACCTTTCATGACCTCCCTCTGAATCAATCAGTTTAGCTCTTTCACCCTGTCTGTCTGTGTATTGTGCCTTCAGAAGTATTCATACCACTTGATTTATTCCACATTTTGTTGTGATACAGCCTGAATTCAAAATGTATTAAATCAAAAAGGTTCCACCCCTAATGGCAAAGTGAAAACATTTTTTTGAAATATTTGCTAATTTCTCAGAAATATATCATTTACATAAGTATTAACACACCTTTGGCAGCGATTAAAGCTGTGAGTCTTAGCAACATTTGCAACATTAGCAACATTAGCAACATTTGTCCATTATTGTTTTCAAAATTCTTCAAGCTCTGTTAAATTGTTTGCTGATCATTGCTACACAACCATGCCATAGATTTTCAAGTAGATTTAGGTCAAAACTGTAACTCGGCCACTCAGGAACATTCACTCTTCTTCGTAAGCAACTCCAGTGTAGATTTTGTAAGGACCGACGCTGGGAGACGAGAAGCAAGTACAGGGAGTGAACATTTAATGGATGATAGACAGGACAGCGTCTGGACAGGGGGAAACATAACCATCAATGCTGACACGGGGAAAAAACTGAGGAGCAGACAGATATAGAGGGGCAATCAACAAAGTAAAGTACTCCAGGTGAGTCCAATGAGCGCTGATGCGCGTAATTATGGTGACAGGTGTGTGTAATGAATTGCATCCTAGCGCCGTCGAGCGCCAGAGAGTGAAAGCGGGAGCAGGCGTGACAGATTTAGCCTTGTGTTTTAGGTTATTGTCTTGCTGAAAGGTGAATTCATCTCCCGGTGTCTGGTGGAAGGAGATTGAACCAGGTCCTCCTCTAGGATTTTGCCATTCCATTTCTGTTTTATCCTGAAAAACTCCAGAGTCCTTAACAATTACAAGCATACCCATAACATGATGCAGCCACCACTATGCTTGAAAACATGGAGAGTGGTGCTCAGTAATGTGTTGTATTGGATTTGCCCCAAGCATAACACTTTGTACTCAGGACAAAAATTGCTTTGCCACATTTTTTGCAATATTACTTTAGTGACTTGTAAACAGGATGCATGTTTTGGAATATATTTTTTCTGTACAGGCTTCCTTCTTTTCACTCTGTCAATTTGGTTATTATTGTGGAGTAACTACAATGTTGTTGATCCATCCTCAGTTTTCTCCTATCACACCAATTAAACTTTAATTGTTTTAAAGTCACCTTTTGCCTAAGGTTGAAATCCCTGAGCAGTTTCCTTCCTCTCAGGCAACTGAGTTAGGAAGGACGCCTATACCTTTGTAGTGACTGGGAAAAATCGTTTTGAATGGTCATCCAACTCAACAAGATGGCGCCGACAGAGATGGTCGCCTGGCTTCGAGTCCTTAGGACACTATTAAGCATTTTTTATTAATGTATTATTTCTTATATTGTTAGCCCAGAAAATCTTAAGTGTTATTACATACAGCTGGGAAGAACTATTGGATATAAGAGCGATGTCAACTTACCAACATTACGACCAGGAATACGACTTTCCCGAAGCAGATCCTTTGTTCGGACCACCACCCAGGACAGTGGATCTAATCCCAGAAGCCGACCAAGAACAACGTCGCCGCAGAAGAGGCAGACGGAGCGGCCTCCTGGTCAGGCTCCGTAGGCGTGCACACCGCCCATCGCTTCCAAGTATACCACTCGCCAATGTCCAGTCTCTTGACAACAAGGTAGATGAAATTCGAGCAAGGGTTGCCTTCCAGAGAAGCATCATAGATTGTAACATTCTCTGTTTCACAGAAACATGGCTCTCTCGGGATACGTTGTCGGAGTCGGTTCAGCCACCGGGCTTCTTCATGAGTTGCGCCGACAGATAAACACCTCTCTGGGAAGAAGAAGGGCGGGGGTGTATGCTTCATGATTAACAACTCATGGTGTAATCATTACAACATACAGGAACTCAAGTCCTTCTGCTCACCCGACCTAGAATTCCTTACAATCAAATGCCGGCCATATTATCTCTCAAGAGTATTCTCGTCAATTATCGTCACAGCTGTGTATATACCCCCTCAAGCAGACACTCTCAACGAACTTCACTGGACTCTATGTAAACTGGAAACCATATAGCCTGAGGCTGCATTTATTGTAGCTGGGGATTTTAACAAAGTAAATTTGAGAACAAGGCTACCTAAATTCTATCAGCACTATGATTTTAGCACTCGGGCGTGCAATACACTCGATCACTGCAACTCTAACTTCCGCGATGCATACAAGGCCCTCCCTCGCCCTCCCTTTGGCAAATCTGACCACGATTCCATCTTGCTCCTACCGTCTTATAGGCATAAACTCAAACAGGATGTACCCATGACTAGAACCATTCAACGCTGGTCTTACCAATTGGAATCCACGCTTCAAGATTGTTTTGACGCGGACTGAGAAATGTTCCGGGCAGCCTCAGAGAATAACATCGATCTATATGCTGACTCGGTGAGTGAGTTTATAAGGAAGTGCATTGGAGATGTTGTAACCACTGTGACTATTAAACCTACCCTAACCAGCAACCGTGGATGGATGGCGGCATTCGCGCAAAACTGAAAGCGCGAACAACCGCATTTAACCATGGAAAGAGGACTGGGAATATGGCCGAATATCAACAGTGTAGTTATTCCCTCCACAAGGCAATCAAACAAGCGAAATGTCGATATAGGGACAAAGTGGAGTAGCAATTCAACGGCTCAGACGCAAGACCTATGTGGCAGGGTTGACAGGAAATCACGGACTACAAAAAGGAAACCAGCCATGTTACGGACACCAACGTCTCGCTTCCAGACAAACTAAACACCTTCTTTGCCCGCTTTGAGGATAATACAGTGCCACCGTCGCAGCCCGCTAACAAGGACTGCGTGGCCATGCACGCCTCCAACTCAATCATCAAGTTTGTAGATGACACAACAGTAGTGGGCTTGATTACCAACAACGATGAGACAGCCTACAGGGAGGAGGTGAGGGCCCTCGGAGTGTGGTGTCAGCAAAACAACCTCTCACTCAGCGTCAACAAAACAAAGGAGATGATCGTGGACTTCAGGAAACAGCAGAGGAAGCACCCTCCTATCCACATCGAAGGGACAGTAGTGGTGAAGGTGGAACGTCTTAAGTTCCTCGGCTTACACATCACGGACAAACTGAAATGGTACACCCACACAGACAGTGTGGTGAACCAGGCGCAACAATGCCTCTTCAACCTCAGGAGGCTGAAGAAATTTGGCTTGTCACCTAAAACCCCGACAAACTTTTACAGATGCACAATCGAGAGCATCCTTTCAGGCTGTATCACCGCCTGGTACGGCAACTGCACCACCCTCAACCACAAGGCCCTCCAGAGTGTGGTGCGGTCTGCACAACACATCACTGGGGAAAACTACCTGCCCTCCATGACACCTACAGCACCCGATGTCACAGGAAGGCCAAAAAGATTATCAAGGACAACAACCACCCGAACTACTGCCTGTTCACCCCGTAACCATCCGGAAGGCGAGGTCAGTACAGGCGCATCAAAGCTGGGACCGAGAGTCTGAAAAACAGCTTCTATCTCAAGGCCACCAGACTGCTAAACAGCAATCACTAACTCAGAGAGGCGGCTGCCTACATAGAGACTCATATCACTGGCCACATTAATAAACGGATCACTAGTCACTTTAAACAATGCCACTTTAATAATGTTAACATATCTTACATATACTCTACCTTATACCATCTTTGCACTTTTTGTCTATGCCGCTCGGCCACCGCTCATCCATATATTTATATGTACATATTCTTATTCCATCCCTTCAGATTTGTGCGTATTAGGTAGTTGTTGGGGAATTGTTAGATTACTTGTTAGATATTACTGCATTGCCGGAACTAGAAGCACAAGCATTTCACTACACTCACATGAACATCTGCTAACCATGTGTATGTGACCAATAAAATTTGATTTGATTTGACTGGGTGTATTGATACACCATCCAAAGTGTATGTCACGCCCTGACCTTAGAGATCCTTTTAATTCTCTATTTTGGTTAGGTCAGGATGTGACTAGGGTGGGCAATCTAGTTTTCCTATTTCTTTGTTTGGCCTGGTATGGTTCCCAACCAGAGGCAGCTGTCTATCGTTGTCTCTGATTGGGGATCATACTTAGGCAGCCTTTTTTCCACCTTTAGTTTGTGGGATCTTGTCTACGTCTAGTTGCCTGCGAGCACTACATAGCTTCACGTTTCTTGCTCTTTGTTATTTTTGGGAGTTTCATCGGAATAAAACATGTGGAAATCTATGCACGCTGCTCCTTGGTCTACTCATTCCGACGATCGTAACAGTGTAACACTATTATGTGACATTTTAACTCTTGAACATTTTTAGGCATGCCATAATAAACGGGGTTTCATTTCTGATTAATTAGAAGAAATATAATTCCACTTTGACATTATTGGGTAGGGTGTGTAGGTCAGTGACACAAAAAATTAAATAAATTCAGACTGTAACACAACAAAATGTGGAAAAAGTCAAGGGGTGTGAATACATTCTGAAGGCACTGTATGTACCCATAAGGCATGAGGGCCATGATCTTTGTAACACCTAAGTGCTTTTTAGTGGTAGCTCACATTTGCCTGCCGTATAGGCATCTGACATATCATCCCCTTTGGGGTTATAGTTTGAGTTACATTTTCTTGTATAGTCTTTACAGCTTCCTCTTTACACAGATTTTATACGGTACATTGGTATACCCAAACTTCTGAAGAGAACTGTAAACATGCTCTGAATTTCTTGGCTCTCTTGTAATATTGAAAATTGTAATGTGAAAATTAAGTATTGGGAAACGTTTACAGAACAATACAATTCCCCAAATTCCTGCGTGAAATGGACTTATTTGCGACATCTACTGTCAAGATCAGATATTTCAGCAGATGTTGTATTCCATACCCATTCTTATTAACCCCAGGTGAGTTTGTCGTATACATGCAGTTTATTTGAAATACTTGCACATTTTTACCCCTTGGTCATTTATCCATAGACCTCTAGAATTCAGGTCAACTCCTGCGTCCAAGAGGGGGTGATGCATAGGCTACAGCCAGACAGGTAGAATAACTACGTTTAATGACGCTGCCTCTATGCATGAAGAATCAAAACAATCCTGCACAGGCTACAAGGTTGGTTGTTAAAATGCTACAAATGCACGTGGAAGGCTATAATTAAGAGAAATTAATCGTAGTTCATAGGAGCTGTAGGCTTGTTTGCTCTCTTCTGTCGGTGAGAGTGGAACTTCGTGCAGGGCGACTCTAACATTTTTCAAGCCTCTGTGGACTTCCTGTGTGTATTATCTGTCAGGAGATCTGGCTCCAGTCAAGTGAGCCACGGCGGTGTATGTAGTCTGCTCTCACCCAGCTCCTGCCACTCCTGCCACTCCTGCTCGGGGGTGGAGAGTGGGTGAGCAAAGCACAGAGATAACAGAGTGCAAACACCAGCGAGCACAACACCAGTCACTGACGTGATCTTCCTGTCTGGGTTGGCGCCCCCCTTGGGTTGTGCCGTGGCGGAGATCTTTGTGGGCTATACTCGGCCTTGTCTCAGGATGGTAAATTGAAGATATCCCTCTAGTGGTGTGGGGGCTGTGCTTTGGCAACGTTGGTGGGGTTATATCCTGCCTGTTTGGCCCTGTCCGGGGGTATCGTCGGAAGGGGCCACAGTGTCTCCCAACCCCTCCTGTCTCAGCCTCCAGTATTTAAGCAGCAGTAGTTTATGTGTCGGGGGCTAGGGCCAGTCTGTTATATCTGGAGTATTTCTCCTGTCTTATCTGGTGTCCTGTGTGAATTTAAGTATGCTCTCTCTAATTCGTTCTTTCTCTCTCTCAGAGGACCTGAGCCCTAGGACCATGCCTCAGGACTGCCTGGCCTGATGACTCCTTGCTGTCCCCAGTCCCCCTGGCCGTGCAGCTGCTCCAGTTTCAACTGTTCTGCCTGCGGCTATGGAACCCTGACCTGTTCACTGGACGTTCTACCTGTCCCAGACCTGCTGTTTTCAACTCTCTAGAGACAGCAGGAGCGGTAGAGATACTCTGAATGATCGGCTATGAAAAGCCAACTGACATTTACTCCTGAGCTGCTGCCCTGTTGTACCCTCGACAACCACTGTGATTATTATTATTTGACTCTGCTGGTCATCTTTGAACATTTGAACATCTTGGCCATGTTGTGTTATAATCTCCACCCAGCACAGCCAGAAGAGGACTAGCCACCCCTCATAGCCTGGTTCCTCTCTAGGTTTCTTCCTAGGTTCTGGCCTTTCTAGGGAGTTTTTCCTAGCCACCGTGCTTCCACACCTGCATTGCTTGCTGTCTGGGGTTTTAGGCTGAGTTTCTGTACAGCACTTTGAGATATCAGCTGATGTAAAAAGGGCTTTATAAATACATTTGATTTGATTTGATACAACATCCAACCTGAGCTGAGTCTGCATGAACATATTCCAGGGTAATTTTTACAAAAACCCATGCTGAGAGTACTGTATTGCATAATAAAAATATTAGAGACAGGTTTGTTTCCACTACACCTGTAGTGCCTGGCCATAGTATATTCTGTCAGGGGGAGTTTTGTTAAGAGCCACAATGCTTCTAAACGTTAACACGCATCACCTGCGGTACGGTTTTGGAAACATAAGGAACATACGTCTTTATATCAGTGAGAAATTATTTTCCAAAAAAACAAAAGGTTAAATTACGACGCACCTTAAAAGGGTTAGGGATCCCACACGGTCATATTTTCATGTTATAGAGATCAGGTCAAGGAACCAAGCGACAACACTGCCCCCACGGCTGCGGAAGAAAGGATATGGCGTGTCTCAGTTTTCAGGTAGTACAAAATTATGTTGAATTACAAGGAGCCGCCCCTTTGTGCCAAAAAAAAAATGACATTGCAACACTGTGCTACACTCTGAACTGTCTGTCTCTGTAGTGTGTGATGATTAGAACCAAAAAACATGGATAGATGGCAGCATTCGCGCCAAACTGAAAGCGCGAAGCACCGTATTTAACCATGGTAAAGTGACTGGGAACATGGACGTGTACAAACAGACCAGCTATGGCCTCTTTAAAGCAATCAAAGAGGAAAAATGAAGGTTCTGGGACAAAGTGGAGTCGCAATTTAATGGCTCAGACACGAGATGTATGTGGCAGGGACTCCAGACAATCACGGATTATAAAGGGAAAACCAGCCACGTTGCGAACACCGTAGTCTCGCTCCCGGCTAAGCAAAATACTTTCTTTGCCCGCTTCGAGAAAAACAACATGACCCACCTACGGGTCATCTCTTCATATTCTAATCTCTCCATATCCCAGTCTGTTGTCCCCACTTGCTTCAAGATGTCCACCATTGTTCCTGTACCCAAGAAAGTAAAGGTAACTGAACTAAATGACTATAGTCACATAGCACTCACTTCTGTCATCATGAAGTTCTTCTTTGAGAGGCGAGTTAAGGACAATATCACCTCCAACTTCCCCAACAACCTAGACCCACTACAAATCACCTACTTCCCCAACAGATCCATGGACGACGCAGTCGCCATTGCATTTCACACGGCCCTATCCCACCTGGACAAGATAAATACCTAAGTAGGAATTTTGTTCATCGACTATAGCTTAGTCTTCAACACCATAGTGCCCTCCAAGCTCATCACTAAGCTCAGGGCCCTGGGTCTGAACCCCTCCCTGTGCAACTGGGTCCTGGACCTCCTGATGGGCCGATCTCACGTGGTGAAGGTGGGCAACAACACCTCCACCTCGCTGATCCTCAACACGGGGGCCCCACAGGGGTGGGTGCTCCGCCCCCTCATGTCCTGCCTGTTCACCCATGACCGCGTGACCCGCACGTCTCCAACTCATTCATCAAGTATGCTAATGACACAACAGTGGTAGGCCAGATTAGCAACAATGATGAGACAAGTCTACAGGGAGGTGGTGAGAGCCCTGATGGAGTGGTGCCAGGAAAATAACCTCTCCCTCAATGTCAACAAAACTAAGGATCTGATTGTGGACTACAGGAGACAGCAGAGAGAGCACGCCGGGCCGCAGTGGAGGGTCAAAAGCTTCAAGTTCCTCGGCGTGCACATCACCGACGACCTGAAATGGTCCCTTCACACATAGTGTGGTGAAGAAGATGCAACAGTGCCTCTTCAACTTCAGGAGGCTGAAGAAGCACAATTGAGAGCAACCTCTGGGGCTGTTGTATCACCACCTGGTACAGCAATTGCACCGTCTGCAACCGCAGGGCTCTCCAGAGGGTGGTGCAGTCTGCCCAACGCATCATCGGGGGAACACTTCCTGCCCTCCAGGACATCTACAGCACCCGGTGTCACAGGAAGGCCAATGAGCTCATCAAGGACCTCAGCCATATACAGTGCTGTTGAAAAACATTTGACCCCTTTCTAATTTTCTCTATTTTCTGCATATTTTTTATACTGAATGTTATCAGATCTTCAACAAAAAACCTAATATTAGAGCTTACAAATAACAAAACAAACTGATATTTATTTGATTTATTTGATTAACAAAGTTATGCAACAACCAATTTCCCTGTGCGAAAAAGTAATTGCCCCCTTCCACTCAATAACTGGTTGTGCCACCTTTAGCTGCAATGACTGCAACCAAACGCTTCCTGTAGTTGTTGATCAGTCTCTCACGTCGCTGTGGAGGAAATTTGGCCCACTCTTGCATAAAGAACTGCTTTAACTCAGCGACATTTGTGGGTTTTTAAGTCCTATCACAACATCAATTGGGATTAGGTCTAAACTTTGACTAGGCCATTCCAAAACTTCAATTGTTTAGCTTTTTATCCATTTTCATGTAGACTTGATTGTGTGTTTTGGAACGTTGTCTTGCTGCATGACCCAGCTGTGCTTCAGCTTCAGCTCACAGATGAATGGCCTGACATTCTCCTGTAGAATTCTCTGATATAGAGCAGAAGCCATGGTTCCTTTAATTAAGGCAATTCGTCCAGGTCCTGAGGCAGCAAAACATTCCCAAACCGTCAAATTACCACCACCATGCTTGACCGTTGGTATGAGGTTCTTGCTGTGGAATGCAGTGTTGGGTTTTCACCAGACATAATGGGACCCATGTCATCCAAAACGTAGACTCAAGTTTAACAAATTACTCATTCTGATATTCTTAATAGATTTTATTTTAACTGTATTATGTGTGTTTTGTATTGCTTGGTATTATTACTGCAATGTTGGAGCAAGAAACACAAGCATTTCGCTGCACCTGCGAAAACATCTGAAAATCTGTGTATGCGACCAATAAACTTTCACTTCATAGCGCTTTTTTAAGGAAACAAGCGGAATATAGAGGATCCGTATGATCATTTACAATTCACATTACACAATATGTTTGAAGCGTGCACTCCTAGCCGCGCTCCGCGATAACAACTATAAACAATAACTGATAGCCCACTCTCCCACTCGCAACAGATAGTTCAGATGAAAGGTAACAGAGTCGGTGGACTTACGTGGATTCATGGACGCACAGAACTTCTGGAGCAGACGGAGTTAAGGAAGAGAAAGCAGCGAGATCAGGCGATGCCGTTTTCCTCCTTTTATGTGGATGAGATCTGTCGGTCATTTCCACCTGACCTAATTAAAGCGCTCTGGCCCAGCTGAGTAAGTGGCCATGAATTAAAGGATTATTCCACCAACTCCATGGGCCTTTTCTACAGCCACCCTGGAAATTTGTTAAATTCCACACTCCTCAGAAAGGCTCATTGCTCCCCGTCCTCCGTCATCTCAGGGAGAGGAATTAGTCGAGCAACTGGCCTAATATATGTTCGGTTCTTTACCTGGATCTCTACTGATCTAACGCGACCATCGATCCCAGGCATGGTCTTAGTGATACGTCCCACCGGCCAGGAGGCTCGAGGCAGCTGAGGGTCCACCACCATTACTACTTGGCCAGTTTCCAGGCTGGCCATTTCCCTCCGCCATTTCCCTCTGTGCTGTAGGCTTGGTAGGTAATCCCGAATGAATCGGGCCCAGAAATGGTCAGCCAAGATCTGGCTGTGTCGCCACCGGCGTCTGCCAACGAGGTTGGTATCAGCATACATGGCTTGAGGAAGTGACGCATCCCGGCGTCCCATCAAGAGCATATTTGGTGTAACCGGATCGGGGTCAGCGATATCTGCAGAGAGATCTCCCAAGGGTTTGGAGTTCAATATCCCTTCCACCTCTATCAGGACGGTCCGCAAGACAGTTTCAGTGACAGTTTGGTCCCCCAGGACGACACGTAAGGCCGTCTTTACAGATTTGATCTCTCGCTCCCATGTTCCTCCAAAATGAGGAGCTCCTGGAGGGTTAAATTTGAATAAGATTTGTTGGTCCATCAGCTGATCCTGAAGGCTGGGTTCCATGGCTTGGAAGGCTTCCTCCAACCTGGCTTCTCCTGCCTTGAAGTTTGTGCCTCTGTCAGCCAGGATCTCGTAGGGTTTCCCCCGTCGGGAGATAAACCGCCGTAGGGCCATGAGGAAGGCTTCAGTATCCAAACTCTCCAGTAGGTCCAGGTGGACACACCTAGTCGTCAAACACTTGAATAGAATGCCCCAGCGCTTTTCCACTCGACGACCTAGCTTGATCGTCAAGGGGCCAAAGCAATCTACTCCGGTTGACCAGAAGGGTGGTTTGAGAAGGCGCAAGCGAGCAGGGGGTAAATCTGCCATTTTGGGTACAGTGGCTCCAGCCCGCCATCTCTGACATTCTACGCAGGCGTATTGGTGCTTACGAATGGCTCCTCGTCCTCCAAGTATCCAGTACTTCCGCCTCATCTCCCCATAGACCCTCTCTGGCCCTGGGTGGAGAAGCTTTTCATCATAACTCTTGATGAGGAGCCTGGTAAGAGGGTGTCTGGAGTCAAGGATAATTGGGTGGATAGCGTCGGGGTCCAAAACTTCTGCTCGGCGCAGCCTCCCTCCGACTCTGATCACTCCAAGGATTTGATCATATTCTGGGGCGAGAGAGAGAAGACGGCTCTCCTTAGCAACTTCCCTACCAGCTTTCAGAGCTTTTAGCTCCTCAGGGAAGCTAACTGCTTGTGCATGCTGGGGGAGTAATGTCTCTGCCGCGAGGGAGGTGGGTATAGAAGCCACCCCATCTGAGGTCTGGTTTATGGCGGCGATCAGATCCGGCTCGAAGGACCATTGAAAGATTATTGGAATCTGTGTGGGTAGCTGGACAGGTAGGATGACTGACAGTGAAGGTGAACAGGTGGTCACGTGTCAGGTGACAGAAGAATGGATGAGACTGAGGCAGGAATTCTTTTAACCATAAAGTGGTATATTTACTGAGTAGTCTGTGCTGCATAACAAAGGAAACAAAATAACATGTATACAATCAAATTCATAATCACAAAGATCAAATCATAACAATCGTTCATTATTAACATAATTAGGGAATTCAACAATCCAGTTCATTAAGAAGTCAATAGTAATCACCTGTGAGTCATTTAGGCTCTTAACTATTTCACATAAATCATGAAATAAATACAAACAGTGAATGGTCATTCAATCTATAATCTCCTTTAGTTTGATATCAAAGTAGATCAGTTAGCAAACAATGACATTTCTCATTTCATCCTTTCAATTGGTCTTCATGTGTACATGGAATTAATTTAATTACATATTAACATATCGATTGCATAATTGGCCTATGAGGATCCGTATGATCATTTACAATTCACATTACACAATATGTTTGAAGCGTGCACTCCTAGCCGCGCTCCGCGATAACAACTATAAACAATAACTGATAGCCCACTCTCCCACTCGCAACAGATAGTTCAGATGAAAGGTAACAGAGTCGGTGGACTTACGTGGATTCATGGACGCACAGAACTTCTGGAGCAGACGGAGTTAAGGAAGAGAAAGCAGCGAGATCAGGCGATGCCGTTTTCCTCCTTTTATGTGGATGAGATCTGTCGGTCATTTCCACCTGACCTAATTAAAGCGCTCTGGCCCAGCTGAGTAAGTGGCCATGAATTAAAGGATTATTCCACCAACTCCATGGGCCTTTTCTACAGACGACTACCTAGCTGATTATACTGAACAAAAATATAAACGCAACATGCGATAATTTCTATGATTTTACTGATTTTACAGTTCATATAAGGAAATCAGTCAATTGAAATAAATAAATTAGGCCCTAATCTATGTATTTCACATGACTGAGCAGGGGCCCACCCACTGGGGAGCCAGGCCCAGTCATTCAGAATGAGTTTTTCCCACAAAAGAGATTTATTACTGTCACGCTCGTCTGACGAAGAAGGAGTGGACCAAAGCCCAGCGTGGTACGTGTTCATAATATTTTAATAAATTAGAACACTTGAACAAAAATAACAGAGACAAACGAACAGTTCTGTAAGGTAACTAAACTAAACAGAAAACAAGTACCCACAAACCCAGGTGGGTAGTTGGGAAAAGCTACCTAAGTATGATTCTCAATCAGAGACAACGATAGACAGCTGCCTCTAATTGAGAACCACACCCGGCCAAACACAAAGAAATAGAAAACATAGAAATAAAGAAACTAGAATGCCCACCCTCGTCACACCCTGGCCTAACCAAAATAGAGAATAAAAACCTCTCTATGGCCAGGGAGTGACAGTACCCCCCCCCAAAAAGGTGCGGACTCCGGCCGCAAAACTTGACTCTAAAGGGGAGGGTCCGGGTGGGCATCATTTACGGCGGCGGCTCTGGTGCGGCACGTAGACCCCCTCCACCTCTGGCTACCCCCACTTTGGTGGTGCCTCTGGTGCGGGGACCTTTGCCGCCGACCCCGGACTGGGGACCCTCGTAGCGGGCCCCGGACTGGGCACCCTCGTTGCGGGCCCCGGACTGGGTACCTTCGTTGCAGGCCCCGAACTGGGCACCCTCACTGGGGGCTCCGGCCCGGATCACCCTCGCTGGGGGCTCCGGACTGGAGGCCGTCGCTGGAGGCTCCGGACTGGAGGCGGTCGCTGGAGGCTCCGGACTGGAGGCCGTCGCTGGAGGCTCCGGACTGGAGGCCGTCGTTGGAGGCTCCGGACTGTGGGCCGTCGCTGGGGGCTCCGGACTGGGGACCGTCGCTGGAGGCCTGGTCCTTGGAGGAGGCACTGGATGGACCGGGTTGTGGGGGAGCACTGGAGATCTGGTGCGTATCCCTGGCACCACTCCTCCCGGCTGAATGCCCACTTTAGCCCGGCACCTCCAGAGCACAGGTACAGGTCGAACCGGGCTGTGGGGGAGCACTGGAGATCTGGTGCTTAACACGTGCACCTCTCCTCTTTGCTGCGTGCCCACTTTAGCCCGGCACGTGCGGGAAGCTGGAACCGGCCGCACTGGGTTCTCCTGGCGAACTGAGGATCGTAGAGCTGGCGCAGGATAACCCGGGCCGAGGAGGCGCACTGGAGACCAGGAGCGCTGAGCCGACACTACCCTACCTGGCTGGATACCCCTCTTTACGCGGCAGGTACGGAGAGCATGTACTGCACGCACCGGGCTGTGACTTTGCACTGAAGGCACGGTGCGTAAAACCGGAAAACATGGGACTGGAACCGTGACCATCTCTGCTCGCCCCGCTCGCCAACCCGTGTGCCCCCCCCCCCTCCCCCCGCCCCCAAAAATGTTTTGGGGCTGCATCTCGTGCCTGCTTCGAAGACTTGCCTCCTCATACCGTCGCCTCTCAGCTTTAGCTGCTTCCAGTTCCTCTTTCGGATGGTGATATTCCCCAGCCTCCCTCCAAGGTCCTTTCCCGTCCAGGATTTCCTCCCAAGTCCAAGAATCCTGAACCTGCTCCACCTTACCACGCTGCTTGGTCCACTTGTGGTGGGTAGTTCTGTCACGCTCGTCTGACAAAGAAGGAGTGGACCAAAGCGCAGCGTGGTACGTGTTCATAATATTTTAATAAATTAGAACACTTGAACAAAAATAACAAAGAGACAAACAAACAGTTCTGTAAGGGAACTAAACTAAACAGAAAACAACTACCCACAAACCCAGGTGAGAAAAGGCTACCTAAGTATGATTCTCAATCAGAGACAACGATAGACAGCTGCCTCTGATTGAGAACCACACCCGGCCAAACACAAAGAAATAGAAAACATAGAAATAAAGAAACTAGAATGCCCACCCTCGTGACAATTACAGACAGAAGTAATTCTCAGTTTCATCAGCTGTCTGGATGGCTGGTCTCAGACGATCCCGCAGGTGAAGAAGCCGGATGTGGATGTCCTAGGCTGACGTGGTTACACGTGGTCTGCGGTTGTGAGGCCGGTTGGATGTACTGCCAAATGATCTAAAACTACGTTAGAGGCATGCCAATTGCACGCTCCCTCAAAACTTCCGATATCTGTGGCATTGTGTTGTGTGACAAAACTGTACATTTTAGAGTGGCCTTTTATTTTCCCCAGCACAAGATGCACCTGTGTAATAATCATGCTTTTTAATCAGCTTCTTGATATGATACGCCTGTCAGGTGGATGGATTATCTTGGCAAAGGAGAAATGCTCACTAACAAGGATGTAAACAACCTTGTGCACAAAATTTGACAGAAATAAGCGTTTCATGCGTATGGACAATTTCTGACATCTTTCATTTCAGCTCATGAAACATGGGACCAACACTTTACATGTTGCTTTTATATTTTTGTTCAGTGTATATAGCTATCTGCATCTCCGAACACATGTGTGTAAACAGAAGACGGACGCAACAAACATGTTGTCACTGCAATATAACATGTGAGGTCCGTGGACTTGAAGGAGTAAGCCTAACGTTCGGCTTCTTTAGTCCAATATTGGGTTAGGTCTAGATAAACGTTTTCATTGTCTGCAGAATTTTAAAAATCCATGTCGTTAAAAGAATAAAACAATGTTCAATAGTCAGGACAGCAAATCAATTTGCATATACAGTGCATTCGGAAAGTATTCAGACCCCTTGACTTTTTCCACATTTTGTGACCTTACAACCTTATTATAAAATGCATGAAATAATTTGTGTTCATCATCAATCTACAATAGACAATACCCCATAATGACAAAATGAAAATATGTTTTTAGAAATGTTTGTAAATGTATAAAAAACAAAAACAGAAATACCTAATTTACATAGGTATTCAGAGCCTTTGCTGTGAGACAAAATTGAGTTCAGGTGCATCCTGTTTCAATTGATCATCCTTGAGATGTTTCTACAACTTGATTGGAGTCCACCTGTGGTAAATTGAATTGACTGGACATGATTTGGATATGCACACACCTGTCTATATAAGGTCCTGCAGTGCATGTCATGCATGTCAGAGCAAAAACCAAGCCACGAGGTCGAAGGACTTGTCCGTAGAGCTCCGAGACAGGATTGTGTCGAGGCACAGATCTGGGGAAGGGTACCAAAAAATGTCTGCAGCATTGAAGGTCCCCAAGAGCACAATGGCCTCCATCATTATTAAATGGAAGAAGTTTGGAACCACCAAGACTCTTCCTAGGGCCAAACTGAGGATTCTCTGGTCTGATGAAACCAAGATTGAACTCTTTGGCCTGAATGCCAAGTGTCACGTCTGGAGAAAACCTGGCACCATCCCTACAGTGAAGCGTGGTGGTGGCAGCATCGTGCTGTGGCAATGTTTTTCAGCGGCAGGGACTGGGAGACTAGCCAGGATCGAGGGTAAGATGAACGGAGCAAAATACAGAGAGATCCTTGATGAAAACCTGCTCCAGAGCACTCAGGACCTCAGACTGTGGCAAAGGTTCACCTTCCAACAGGACAACGACCCTAAGCACACAACTCAGGAGTGGCTTCAGGACAAGTCTCTGAATGTCCTTGAGTGGCCAAGCCAGAGCCCGGACTTGAACCGATCAAACATCTATAGAGAGACCTGAAAATAGCTGTGTAGGAACGCTCCCCATCCAACCTCACAGAGCTTGAGAGGATCTGCAGAGAAGAATGGGAGAAACTCCCCAAATACAGGTGTGCCAAGCTTGTAGTGTCATACCCAAGAAGACTCGAGGCTGTAATCGCTGCCAAAGGTGCTTCAACAAAGTACTGAGTAAAGGGTCTGAATACTTATGTAAATGTGATATTTCAGGATTTTTTCTACATTTGCTAACATTTCTAAAAACCTGTTTTTGCTTTGTCTTTATGGGGGGATGTGTGCAGATTGTTGTGGGGGAAAAACATTACATCCATTTTAGAATAAGGCTGTAATCAAGGGGTCTGAATACTTTCCAAATGCACTGTATATGAGAACTAAAAACCCAACTAAGATATGAGCAAGGGTTCATGTGTCAAGATTACGCCTGTGGCAGGCTCAGAATAACGCTTTGAATTTTTCCCCCCTATGATCATGAGACCCAAATTTACCCTTTACTCATTTTAAGGTTTGGATGAGGCACTAACTGACCAGGCATTGACTAAATGTTTATGACAAATAGTTTTCCTCCTCAGGACTTGGGGTCGAGAGGAGGGGGATTCTCGCTCAGTTAATTGCGAAATAACAGAATGTAGGGCAACAATGGGCGCTAACTAAAATGAGTTCTGTGATTATCCTTGTAGAATAAAGGCGACAGGGCTCACTAATTAGGAGCTGTGGCACTGAGGTCCTAGTCAGTCTTCGTGCGCGGGTGTGTAGAGGTTGTGGGGCCGGCAGGCAGGCGACAGGCGCCGGTGCCTGGACAAAGGACTGTCTGCTGCTGGGTTGCAAGGATTCCAAAGTCCCAGTCCCCGCGAAACACCCTGCCACGACGCTTAAACCCCTTCACTAGACGGTGCCATTTCCGTTAACTCTCCCTCTCTCTGTCACACATACCGTTTTACGATCAGGCTAATGACAGTATATGATTATTTTCACATTCGTCAACTTGCTTGCAACATTTGTGCTTTTTTATGTCTTAGGCTACAGACAAACAAGAAAGTGGTGCGTTGCAACGTTAAGCCTATTTGAACATAAACATCACCTTTGAATATCAATTTCCAATATATTGAACGATATTGACTTCTAATTTGTAGGCTACAGTTTTAACTCTGGAAATAGGAACGACTAAATGGGTTGTTTGTGTGTAATAGAAGTTTAGAATACTTTTAAAATAACTGGACAGCCTAACTAATATGTTCACTATACAGCCAATAGGGTATAAACAATTACAGATATGGCCCTAATAATACAATGCAAAAGGCAGAAACTCAAAAACTTAAATAAACAATTATGCACTAGGTTTGATAAAAAAAATATTTCGAAATGAAGGTGAGGGAATAATGAAAAACCTAGAAAAATGATGTACATTTTATTATTTATGTGATTTTGTGATAACATTTCGTATCCAACAATGTTTTTGTAGTGTAGGCTAACATTGAGCTAGGCTAGAATTCAAATGTTTATTTAGGCTATGGTTGGGTGCATCCGGAGTGAGATAAAAGAAAAATGTACTGACAGATCAATCTGGACTCAGGTGTAGACGAGACCAGGCTGGACACATAGGCCTATGATATACTCGTTTTTAAGAGCAATTGGATTTCACTATTTAGCCATACATTTGTAAAGACCTCAGTTCTTTTGATGCTGAGGGTGTACTATTTAATCAACGACGGCAGGGGGCAGAACACAATTTATTTTTTGCAATGTTGGGTTTCAACAAAAGGTTCCAGAAAATGTTATTGGTAGGTCATATTGAATATTATGATACATTTTAAGATGCATTATTGATTCGATACACCCATCACAATATTAAAGACAAAATATTAAAAGTTGTACTTTTTCTTTATAGTAATTACGGATTACAACTTTGATTTTGGTCAACCTTGTCATGTCAAACCAACTGAAACCTAGGCTACGTTTGAACCTACTGTTAAACATACAGGGACATATTGGCCATTAAAGGAAGGACCTGGTTTGAAAGAATAAAATATATATTTATTTTGAATTCTTCCAAAAAGTACAAATATTGTTTAAACGAACTAATTCCACTCTTAGGCCTGTTATAACCCACCTAAACTCCATAGTTTGTCAAAAGTTTGCTTTGACGTTAAAGTTATAGGTGTCAACACTATTGAACATGCAGAAACTGTTGCAAGAAAAATAATATTTGCTCTTATTATCAAGGAATAAAGCCTGTAAGGCATTACGTTTTTCTTTTTTATCAAGCCTTTAATTCCCAAACAGGTATGTCACAAGGCAAGCTTATCAATAAACGAAGACAATGAAGTAACTGATACAAAACATCACCTGAACGACACATTCATTTTTATTTAAAGTGTGAGGAGCTCAACAAAAGCATATTAATGCATATGAATTTACCCGAATAAACCAGCACAAAAGATACAAATTGAGCTACCTCTGACGAGGTAGTCTTCAGTGCTGGAGAAAAAGAAACCTGAGTTTTCCCTGCCAAATGCACAGTGCTGCGCATTGTATCGCAAAACAATGTTTCATCAACAGCATCCTAAATCCTTGGGACGTCCCTAACCCTAACACTAACCCTAACCTTAACTCATACCCTAACCTTAACCCATACCCTTACCTTAACCTTAACCATTACCCTTACCCTGACCTTAATCCTTACCTTAACCATTTTAAAATGCAACTTCAATGGGGTAGGGACGTCCCAAGGTTCCGGATAGCATGGACCGGAAAGGGTATGCAGGTGGCACGCATTTCCTTCGTATTTCATCTCACTGGCAGGATAAACAGCAATGCATCACAAGCATTTGAAACTCATTCGGTTAACAACAAACGCTAAATAGTGTTCATGTACAATATATTTCCATGTAAATGGGGAAATTATAAATGCAACAAGTTGAAATCTAAGTAGTATATACACGCCAATGTACAGATTTGAATAAATTAATAACAAGTTGCGTATTATTTTATCCTTACAGTATATTTACAGAATTGCTTTTCTTGGAAACATAAATAATTAAATCAGATTAATGTTTCATGTTGTGAGTTACAAATGTCTTTCCAAAACAGCTTTAGAAACCAGTTTAACTGTGTCTCCTTTCCATCCCTTTTGAAATTTTTTGTAATGTATTTTTTGGGGTGTAGCTTTATCCTTATCAATAGCCTAGCGAACAGCCCCAACATCCTCTGTTCATCCTCCGTTCCTTCTTTAGGGCCGAGATGCTCTCCATACACATGCGGCAGCCTACACTGACGTAAAAAATGAATCTATATCACCAATAGTATGTAATTTGATGAATTCACCTCGTCAGCCCATATCCATCCATCTCACTCTCAGAACAACTGTGTATATAGCCCGATAGAATCATGTCAAATATACCTTGAATGAACAGGTGGTTTAGGTCACTTTGGAGCGTCAATGGCAGGAGACAATTCTCTGGGTTGTTCCAGTCCTCTGACCAGCCTCTGTATATTTTGCAGTTCGTTAGTGGAATCCTTCTTAGATGTTTTGGGGGATGCCGTCCTCTGGCTGGCCGCTTTGTGGCTGTGGTGCCCAGATACAGGACTTGTTTCTCTGCTGCCTGATTTGGACAGGTCGGATGGTGCGTTGATGCTGCCCGGCAGCCCTGTGGTGAGCAGGTTTGTGCTTGAGGGAATAGATGTGGGTATCTGATAAGGGTTGAATCGCAGCCGTGGTCGGGAGGTGGTGAGGAAAGGGTTTCTGCCCAATGTGGAGGCTGCCGTGCAGGCGGGGAGGGCCGAGGCCGCAGCAGCTGCAGCTGCCATGTAGGTGTATGGATACGGGAACAGTCCTCCAAAAGGTGGCATCGAAATTCCCTGTGTTCAAAAAATGATGGCGTTATTATACATACACAAATGCTATAAAGACAGAATTCCAGGCCTGTCATACTTCTTCGATATGCATGGATGGTTTTTGTGAACATTTACTCTGAAAACCTTTTAGAGTTACATTTTTGTCTCTCTGTCTCTGTTTAATCGACAACTGTAGCCTACAGGCTATTAAAATTATAAAATCTACTATCATTACAAAAGTAGGCCTATGTCTGTCCATAATAAAAAAAAAATATATTATTATGTTCTCAATAAAGTCAAAAAAGGCATCCACAAAGTCCCAATTTGGTTTGGAATAACCCAATATAGGCGTCTTTATTCATGCTTTATAAAGTCATACATCTACATTAAATATACTGAAATGATTTATTATGAATGCAATTGAAAGTGATGCTAAAAAGACGCTTCAGTTGCAGAAGTTTGTGCAGGAGAACTGATAGAAATATGAAGTGTTCCTCAGCTATATCTATTGTGGTGTAATTCGTTGTTGGGAAGACATTATTATTATTAGGCCTGCATGCATTGCTGCTGTCATGCATGCTTGTCTGTTGAAATTTGTTAGAGTATAAGTAAACGTTTTACCTGAGATGCTAGCATGTGCTGTGACAGGTGGAACGGGAAGTGACTATGACAGCCCGCGCTTTGAGAGGAGAGGCTTCCGTTTTCCAGGCCATTCGCTCCAGAAACAGATGTCAACAGATGCCCCATACCCATGGTGGAGAATGCCCCTGGTGCCATCGCAAACTGTCCGGGGTGGAACAACATTTGTCCCGTATTCAAAGGGTTAAAGAACTGTTGACTGTGCAAACCAGAAAAGGCCAGACTCTGCAGGTGACTCGCGCTAAAGTGTGATGGGCTCTCCGTCTGTACCATCAAAGGAGAAAACCCATCTTTCACCCCACTGATGCCCCCACTATCCGTGTCGTTCTTTGTAGGTTCAGTCTCTTTGCGGTGCTTATGATCTATCTTGTCCTTTTCAAGATTTCGAATACTGAACACAGAGTCACTCTCTTTCCTTGAATCCAGGTAGTCGCTCTTTTTTTCCAGAAGAATCCTATCCCTCACTCTGTTATCGCCTTTTGGGCTGAGAGGAGAGGTTGGTTCAGGCCCGGGGCTGCTGGCTGCGATGGATCGCTCCTCTTGTGGGTCAAGCTCCTGATCACTGTCAGTGCAGTTCTTGTCGTCTGTAAAACATTATATCAAACTTCCATTAAAATACACTATAATAGAATGTATTTAAAAACGCTCAAGCCTAACTAAAGGCTTTGCATAGCCTATTGCACAATTAAAGCAAACATAACTAGAGGCTATGATGTGTAGGTCTAGCCTACGTATAGCTTCCAGTATGCTAAAACCATTTAATATCACAACCAGCACATGCGTGGCTTTACTTTATATATTATTTGAAGGAAATAGTCGTGGTTTAGTGTTAACATTAATTTCCTGACCACTTCCCTTCTGCTCGTAAAAACGTTTGGTTCGCTGGTAAGATTGGCATACATTTTGTTTTAAAGTCGTTCTATAAAGCTTCCGCAGTTGAACTATAGGCCATCGTTTAGTGCTTGGTTGATAATCGAATGCATAACTATCGAATAATGACGTGAAAACCATACTACAGTAATCAAGGGGCTGAATGTTTATGGACCTGTCAGTAGATGGCGCATTGGATCAAGTTACACTGATGCATGAAGCCCAGCTTTCATGTTCTACAGAGATATGGATACGTACAATAGTATACTGTGGGTAAAGAAATCATCGTGTCTGCTATTGTTTCTCCTTTTAATTTATTTATTATTATTTTATGTTGTACCACACGTCACAATGTCACAACTGAGCACATAGCAAGCACAGATTTACCCACTTACTCGCGTTTTCTTCTTTTCTCTTACAAATATTATTTTTCTCTCTTATCCAATTGTAAACCACCCAATTATCCTCAGGTTAATGACACATAATAACAACCTTCAGGTTTGTTCCCATTTGTGTTTATCAATTCTTAATTACTGGCATCTTCAAAATGACCAATTTGGTGGACACGAAAAGTAATGTAAACAATGCTTTATGAGCAGTCTTACCTCGACTGGTTCGGTTGAACCTCAGTGGACTAGTTACATGTCCCAGTGGAGAATGAACCGAGTCCCCTCCAGTGGTTTGTTCAAAGGAGGAGTCATCTGAGTCGGCACAGTCCCTGTCCCCTTTAAGGTCCCGGTCCTCATACATGCTCAGCGATGGAAGGGTTAACTGCTTCCTGCAGACCGGACTGAGATTAGTTAATGCATCTGTATTTTGATCAAATCACTACACAATAATGCTCGGTCTGCAAATGATTGTTGTTTATCCCAATGGGACAATTATTTTCAATTTATGGTCATATTTTCAGGTAAATCTTTTTAAATTCAATATCGAATAAAATAATATACCTCTTTTCCCGTCGTCCATTTCCCGTGTCTCTGAACCCTTTAGCAAATGGGTTGTGATCAATTTTGAGTTGTGTGATCTGTAGAGAAAAAGAGTGCATGGCATCAACTATGGGATCCTGAAAAGACTGAACTGTATTTCAAATGTACTATTCTTGGCCTACCACTAATAACAATAATACAAATAATAATAATAATGCCAATGATAAGCAAAAGTATTAATCAATAAGCTTTATTGATGGAATAATATTTGTAACAATAGCAATGTTATGGTGCTGGGGACTGCTGTGCTTATTATCTCGTTTGCTCTAGAGGCAAGACAAGCATCTCTGTTGATGAAGTGTAATTACTAAAGCTTATCAATTATTCATTATTCTTCTTAAAGTAAAGTATTATACCTAACATTTCGATTAGCATACGCTGATGTCATTTTCTCAGAGACTGAATGCTACTTTTTATTGAAAGCTATTTTTTAAACTTTAATTGCACACATACACGGCCTTGTTTATTTAGGAACAATACTATTCGTTCATGTATTAATTTTCGTCTGTCCTTTTGAGTTTTTAGAAGCTGTGTGTGTTCATGCTTTGAGTTAGTGGATTGCATGCTTTGATTGTTCAGAACTGTGTTGGAGTCTCCATGCAGTAGCCCAAGGACATAGTGAGGATAAGTGCCTTCTAATCGATTGTGACTCTGTACCATACATTTAATGATACCAACAAGCCCACTAGGCCTTCAACATGTACTCCAATGAACATCAACAGGATGGGCTTTCTATAGCCAACATTAGGCATATAAAATAAGTTATTGAGACTAAAACATTCCACATGAAAGTTAACTGACACCTCAGGTTCAACTATCAGCATATATGCACACACTTACACACACACTTACACACACTTACACACACACACACACACACACACACACACACACACACACACACACACACACACACACACACACACACACACACACACACACACACACACACACACACACACACACACACACACACACACACACAATAAGTTTAAAAAAACCTCAAACATAAATAGAACAGGCCTACTTTTGAATACACAAGAGTGTTTACACATCCAGCAGTCAATATTCAATATTCTAACATTTAAAATAGACGTTTTGCATATTATTTTCTGGTAAAGCTTACCTTGTCATTCTGATATGCAGTGACAGCGATAAAATCTGTCTCTGGAAAAACATATGTCCGGAAGGTACTGTAAGGGAGCTTCAGAATGTCGTTGGCCCTCACGATATGAAATCTGGGCTGGTATTTATGCATCGAATTCAGGATAGTCTGAGAATGCGAAGAAACAGAAAATATGTTAAGGTGATCATGCTGATACACGTTTTGGTTTGAAGTAAGATGACGAGGACAATAACAATGACGACTTCGTTGATTTGTTGGCACTTGTATTTCTTGTGTTATTGCAGGGAACTTATACATTCCACCGAAACACACACTGTGTTAATAATGCATTATTAATTTGTATAGGCCGATGATTTCCTCCACAGTGAAATATAACAAATGTAGGCCTACTACAAAAGTTGGTGTACTATTCCGAGCGTTTATGCTGACAATGCAGACTGACTGAATGTTTTGCATTGGGGCACAGCCCCTAACATCCAGGTTCTAATGTGAAACTAACGATTCTGATTATGCCTTGTCATTAGCCTTATTACATGTATAGGCCTATATAAACCCGTTACGTGGGATTATACATTTATATAAACTTTTCTCAAATGTTTTACTGCACTTGTCAATTAATATTAACCTATGAAGGATTTGCAACATCTTTGAAAATGTTTCAAAGACTTCATACATGCGTAGGCTAAACATGGTTATGAAATCAACAGCTATTGTAACGCTTTGCCTACTTTGATTTGTCATAACCTGCATTAGACATGAAAAAAACGGAAAGAGCAGGCAACAATAACTGACTTACTGTTTATCAAATATACCATCAAATCAAATCTGTATTAAAATCATATTTAAAATATTGGCCTATACAGCGACGTAGACAGTAGTCTATTGGGAAGTATTTGGGCTACTTGGTTGTTATTGCTTTTGCATGTAAGTATTGGGTGGGTATCTGCTACCATTTCAAAGCGCCCCACTTGCAATATTTGTATCCAAATTGCACTGAAAGGAAACACTACCGTAATCAATTCAAGAGAGAACAAGTCTGCCCTATGTCTTTGACCTGGTTCTAGCTACTTGACTTAACTGCAAACTTTGTCACTCTGCTCCGCACCAAAATATACCACGAATGAAATATTTTTAAGGACAATAAATCAAATCTGAACCACTGTTGTTGAGCCTTAAAACTATTTTGGAGATGCATGGTGGATTACTGTTGTCCTATCAATATTTTTGCGATTTTCTAATGCATAATTTTGCATTGCTGTTGGTTATCAATAAAGGTTAAATCATTTATCAACTGATGTTATAGCCTCCAAAAACATTACAAATATAGATTATTCTATGCCTACTATTGACCTCATAATAATATGTACAGTAATTAAATTAGGTCTAGGCCCTACATAGAATTCAAAAACCTTTATTATGTGCGTCTACAAAATAGCAGGAATATCCGCAATATCGGCATTGAACCCTTGTCAATAGCCCGGGTTAGTTTTACACAAAAGGCAAATTCATCTTTAATCGAAGCATCATCAAATTAAATCAAGAAATGACGTACAAATCCATGCTTGTCGGAGATATTATTAGTCAACTTGAGTTTATGAAATGCAACAGGCTTCGCCATCCACTGCTCCCCTGTGGCAGGGCTGTCCGGGTGGATGTACATTCGTTTGGGCATCTCCGGGTCGGCTTTCCCAGCTACCATCCAACGCGAGTTGTGGAACTTGTAGCGGCAGTCGTCAGCAGAGACTATATCCATAAGGAGGATATACTTGGCTTTCTTATCAAGCCCATTGACACGAACTTTGAATGGGGGAAACATCCTCCTGCAATAGAGTAAAACAAGAGTGAACACACTGGGCCTGTCAATCATCTGGCTTAAAATCATGGCATTCAAAAAAAATAAAAAATGATTTTATGCACGTTGATTGTACTATACCTAACTGTAAACACATTATATTTCTAATTGTTACTTTGAGAAGAAAATAAAGGTTATCTAAAGTACTGACAAATCCGGGGGGGTGTTGGCTACACCAAGATGTCTACGGGCACGCCTTGGAATTCCGCACAAAAGTTCGCCTACATAGCCTAACCACACCACGTACTCTTTTCATCTTCAAACACACTTGTTTCGACACATGCATTGTCTGATTGATTGAATTTGTTCATTAGTTTGTTATTCTCGTGTTAGGCCTATTCCTATAATGTGTGAACAGTAGCCTATGCTTATCCGAAATCACTCAATAGCCATACTTTCATAAACAGTCATATTTCGATAATTAGGGGTGCAATGTAAATATAGATGTGTGTTTTTCGAGACAATGGTTGGCTACTAATGCAGTAGCCTAGGAACCTGCAAATCTCTCATAAATATTTGAAAGCCTCTGGCAGCACCAGCGACACCGCCTTCTGGATTACTATTACTTGATCAAGTATGACTATCACTATGAGTGATTGATTTATAACAATTTCCTAATAAAATAAACTTACTCGGCAGTGCACATAACATTGCCTATAATATGCACGCATAACAGTAGCCCAAATAAACGGAAGCATGTCTTTACCTTCCTGATTTCGTAATAACCATCTCGGTTCCTATTTTGTGAAATTGGTCCCATAAATCCTTGGCCTCCAGGTTGACTTTGGGGTCGTCCTCCACCTCTTCCTCCGGCTCCAAGCTCTTGAGGGAGCGGAGGTGAGCCGCTTGATGGTGATGACCCAACGCCGCGTGGAGTCCCGCTTCCGCGGCTCCAGATAAAGCATGGCCTGATAGAGGTTTGGTGAGAGCGCCGTGAGATAACGTCAGTCCAGGGAAAAAGGAAGGCTGTGCAGCTGCAAGGAAGGCTGACATAGGAAAGTCGGTCGGCCGGTGAGCGTGGAAAGGGTGATAAGCCATGGCAGTCCCTGTATAAACTGGATCTCTCATCGGTGCATTCAAAAATTGATATAGAATGATTATACGCTATTTATGTCCACCCTCAGTAGACGTAGCCTATTGGTGTGTGTATCCAAAAGACAGATGTCTTCGTAAATCGAGCAGAAATATAAAAGTAGTTTCGCGTGCTCAACCAAGAGCGAATGCGTCCCAGACGTCTCTAACAGACCGAGGGAGGAAATTAGTGTACTGCTACTCCTGATGCTCGGTTCCCACACAGCACGGGGATAATATCCGTCGAAGAGACGGCATCGACACCTCGAGAGTAGAGCTGGGCTTCGCTTCTTATTCACCCAAGTAACTTTCGGAAAAAGAAAATCACTCTTTACTCGGATAGGGAGTTCGAATTGAGAGGTCTTGCTCTGACCACCGTGGTATTGTGACTGTCTAACATGTCTCTCCTCCCTGGATCCCGACACTAATGAACCAAGCCCACTTGATTGCCGATTTTACGCTTTCCGGACCAATTGTGGAGCTCTATAGGCGTGGTTTTGACAGCTTCGGCCAAGATCCGTAAGGGGGGAGTGGGGGCTAAAAGGTGTCGGAAGCATTAGCAGTAAGAAAATATGTCAACAGAATAAAATATTAACCAATGACATAGTAAAGATCTGGAAATCCCTCCCCCAAACTTCGAATCGAGCACCAGGGCTGGCTTTTGCTGCACGGCCGGTGAAGAGGACGGATCCTCCGACTCATTTGTCGTTTCGTGCAGCTTTCACACCGTGGGGGGACTAGCCTATAGCCTATACATCCTATCGCAAATCTCGACTGGGTTGAAATTATTCGGTCAGTAAAACCTGATTTGAAAACATGGCATTCATAGGGCTACTTATGAATGAGTTTTTAAATAAAACAACAGCTATTATCCCTACAAAACATTTAGCATCGAAGCGAATGTCTCTGCGCTGGCTGGTAAACAGACCGCTGCTAGGCTACTACAATGCCTTGCTACCTGGCCTACAATTTGGTTGTGTTTTAAAAAGTAGACTATTGAGCCTACTTTATGGCGTGTTTTGATGCGCTGTTGCACTTTTATAACGTTGTAATAGGCTATATTAATATTCATAAACAACATATTTATAACTATGCTATTGATATGTGCCTTTCACTAGCAACACATTGATTATTTAACAGCAAATACACGTAGCCTACAACTTAGAAATAAACACATTTGTTTCATGGATTCATAGCCTATATCGAAGCACAGAAAAAGAGCGATCTGAAGCGGTGAGACAGCTTGTTGTCTTGGAGAGACACATCCAGTTTAAACCGAGCTGAGGAGAAGAGGGCTTATATCTTTGAGGAGTTATCAGGAGTAATTCAATCCAACGGAAATGCCTACATCCCCGAAACAGACACATTTAAGATAAGGATACGTTTTTTTAATTATTATTATAACGAATCTACGGAAGTAGCCTATTATGGGCTACACTACTTTTTCAGCAATTTACGAAGTTCTTTACCATAGCCTACAGAATGTATCCAACATTGACACAAACACAATTGACTATTCGAAACAAGAGCATATCATATAATTTAAACCGGCAAGAGTTTATGAATAGACAGTGGTAGGCTATGTTAGACGATTTGTAGGGAATCGCAAGTAGGCTACTGCTCCTCAGACAGACAGTGCGTTATGCAAGATGGAAACGGGCGATTTTTGTCAAACTTCACATACTATCGTTGTGTGTGATTCCCGTGTAGCGATATAACTTTCTCCAAATACCATTGTGTATACCTTTAAGAAGTCCATTCGCAGATCATTGATTAAGTGGGACTACGTTTGTTAAGGAGCTCTTGGCGCCAGTCTGCTGGAGTCCCACAATAAGAACCCTCTCCTGTCACTTCATATTTACCCCCAAATCTTCAAACAGCGTGCTCCAATCCCCTCTACATTCCATCCAAGGCTGCAGCCCATGATAGATCTCCAACTTCGGATTTCCTGCACTAGCCACATATATGCGGTAGTTTAGCTGTAATTATTGATTCGAATAGAGCATTTTTATGAATGACGGAAGAGGTGCAGGTGCAGTTGCAGGTTTAGTGCGCGATTACGTGGATACTAAGTTCCCAGACTCAACCCAAGCTTAAAACTCATTCAAAATTCTGCTGAATACACCGGACCTCTGTCATAATGGTGAGACTTAATAAGAACTCTCATAAACGCTAATGCATTATCTTTTCAGTTTAGAGCCTATTTTCTTTATATTTTGGTGTAAATTGTTGATCTGAGAGTATCTAATTTTGAACTAATTGTCACTTGTTTGCATTGAAGAAAATTATAAGATTATCTTATTTTGAAAACATACATTCACACAGAATATATAAGCCTACTAAAAGTTGTTTTAACTTTTTTAGTGACTAGGTGACAATTACCTTGCAGAGATAATGACTGTGTACAAATTACATTTACAGATCGGTCAAACGATTAGGGGAGAAGAAGTGGGATATGGAACGTAGGCCTATAGGTGTCGATAAGGATGAATGGATGAGTCCATTGGGATTTTCGAAATGTGTTTCTTGGAGTTAATTTAGTACCACACAACCTTATACGACTATCAAAAATCACCAGACTGGCCTGCAGACTTGAGGCATTCTCATGTGCAACATTGCGTTAGTTTTAAAACCAACAGTAACAAGGAAATAGTGAGGTCTGAAAAGTAATCGATGGTATATTCTTAGTCGGGCAGAATTAGGAAAGTGAAATGCATTCATTTGAACAGAATGCCTGTTTTCATGCATTACTTTGCCTGTTGAAGGTGCACACATTTGATTGGAAATTGGGCCTATATTGTTTATTTGTTAGGCCTAAAACTTTTTATGGCAAGCATTTGTTTTAGAAACCTAGCCTATTTAAACTTTGAAATATAACTTCACATTATTCACAAAATGCAATATGAGTTTTCAACCAGGCAGGTTCAAACGTTTGGGAAAATGCGTCATTTGCAGAAGGAAAAAATACAACGCATGAAAAACATTTATTTTCTATTATTTTTTATAGATTTTTTACACTGATTATGATTGGACTACATGTTTGGTTAAGGTTAACGTCCACGCACCTACAGGCTTACATATAACTCTGTCACATGAGGCCAATTATGGGTGCTTGTGTCTACAATTCCCAGACCCACAACATTATAGTTACGGCAGTGTTAGAGCAATGGTAATGCACAATTAGTGTACAGTCTGACGGCAGTTGCTGAAATAAAGTAACAGAAAAAAAACACTATTTAGCTATTATTCTTCTTCACTACCACATTTTGTACATTAACTAGACTAGCCCACTGCTCCTCCATATTTTGAGCTGTTGAACTGCAAAGGATTAACCCCGGATGGAGACAGATAACGAGGTCCCATGTAGGCTATATGTCATTCAAGTAATTATATAAACCAAGGCAGACATTATGCTCAATTTATTTGTTTTAGACTTTGTTTTAGAAGCCTACGAAATATATATGTTCGTTGATGGTGTGGCTAGCCTATGAGTTACCTTGGTGAGTGCACAGTTGGACTTTTGTATTTAACTTAACTGTTGATTTGAATTTTAACTTAAATTTAAATCATTTATACTGTTGAGAGCAGTCAGTGGGTCAATTTGTATTTGTGGACATGACACCGAGAATTAGGTGCACAAATCAGTAGCGATATAGCCTAGGCCTATAACCTACCAAAAAGTCTACATGTACCAGCCAGCACACGTAAGGTATAGGGCTATACACTTTAGGCTATATGAGTGAGCATATCCGCATATAAACACAAATTATTTAAAACTGATCGCATACAACATGTTCACTTTTCCCCCTCCCATAATGTATGCTCTTATAAATATGCTTTACATTTCCCTTGCATCTTTTCATCATTGCCCTTCCATCTCTCTCGCTCTCTCTCTGCAACTGATCCTCCGCTATATTTATCCTGAGGACTGAGTTCTTGGCGCCAGACCGTTTAAGACCTGTCAGAGTCCCTCATATTTCCCGGTCACATAGCCAAGGCAACTAGTCTCCAAGCCTCAACAAACTCAGCCAATCCCCTCTTCCCTCTTACCCATGGTCAATGCCCTTCACTGCACTCTTCGCGTCATTCATTCATTCATTCATTCAAATCTGTCTTTAATCTCATTGCATCACGTCAGTGTTTGGGGGTTTAGCAATTTGCTCTTCGTCGTGGTTGTCTCATCTCATTGACCCCAGTCAGTGGGACTGCTGTTCGGTTCCCTACCCCCGCCAATTCAATATAGGACTAGTTGTTCAACATAGGACACCCCAAAGGCCTTGTCCATATTAATACATGCTATTTTAGCTGGAGACTTGAAATGGAATATGAGCTAATTAACCTGCTCAGTTTACCTCACACTTATAAACTCCATAAGGTGATCTTGGCAGAATACTTATCATTAGGTTATCATGTCTGCAGGAGGACACTGGCTCCGCTGGAATCCGGGGATGAGGGAATTAAGGCCTAGTTCTGAAGAGCACCTTTCACTTAGGTAACAGGTGGGGGCGCCAAATTAAGGCCCTTTGGGGAATTGAGAAGAAAGACGTTTTTCAATCTAACCCGATGTTTCGCCCTCAAAAGATGATCTTTAGACTAAACGTGTATGTATATTCATTTAATTTAGGTGACTATAGACAGTCATTTGTTTCTTCAAAACTTTAGCATGCTATACCCCATTGCCTTGTGGCTACCATTGCCATCATTATAATGATTGCATTCCCTTATCATTACCTATAGAGTGGAATTGTGGGCCTGTTTATATCTGTTCATTAGCCTACTTAGTTATGTGCACCATGTAGTTGACATTAGTTGACCTAACTATTCGGTTATTTTATATTCATAAGGAGGGATACACTTTGACTCTTTAATTGAAAACTCTACTCAACTGCTGCACCACTGAGCCGATCGAAAGTAAGAAATGGTTGGTTGTTCAAAAACAGGTTTAATTGGGAAGATTAGAGGAATTCATATCAACTCGCTTCTTTGAAACCTAAAAGCGCTACCACAGTGGATGCTTTAAATGCTATGTTCACAGAGAATTTATTGGGTAACCACAGTTTTTAGTTTTTTGAATAATTGATTGACAAAATAAAGTCAACAAGGAGATTTCGAATCAAATCTAGTTTGTGGTAATGGTATATAAGCTCACCAAATGTATATATTTTAACAGTTTACTGTAACTGGGTTTTCCTGTTCTACTGATCTGATAGGTGCAGACGATCAGCAACATTTAATATAACTTACATCATATGGTGTAAAGTTGCCTATTTGAAAATAACTGAATTAACGAAGTAAATAAATACATTCATCTGTTTGATGACAGCTCAAATTAAACAGGAAGGTAGCCTGTTGATTCAAAGTTAACATCCAGATTATTATTGAAATATGCATGACTTTGATATTGTTTAATTATTCGACCTATTTCTCTTCAAACACGTCGAATAACAATTAATACCACGTTCTCTGGTCTTTAATTTTAATAAGAACAAATTGGCGGTTTATCTTTACACTAAACTCATAATAGCTTAATTATAAATGATACATACAAATATTGTTTTGTAAGTTGTTGATATATTAAACACTTGTTACATATAATAATATATATTATTCTACTATAAACAAATATTCCAACTATCACTGCAAGAACTGCAAGAATATTCAACACATTTCCATAATGGATTTCCTGATGGAAAAGACCAGGGAATTTAGGACTTTTTTCAGGTAGGCTATCGAGCGTTGGGTCAGTAACCGAAAGGTTGCTGGATCGAATCACCGAGCTGACCTAGGTAAAAATATGCCGTTCTGCCCCTGAATAAGGCAGTTAACCCACTGTTCCCCGGGCGCCGAAGACGTGTATGTCGATGAAGGCAGCCCCAAGGCTCCTCTCTGATTCAGAGAAAGACACATTTCAGTTGAGTGCATTCGGTTGTACAACTGACTAGGTATCCGGCTTTCCTAATTCTCAATTTTGCATCATCTCCCTAAAATAACAATTCTGAAAATTTGACATATCATATTTTAGATACATTTTTGGCATCTGACAATCTCTAATGAAAGCCACAATTTGAATAATGACCAAATGAAATAGCATAGAATGCCTACTTTTACCTGTCCATGAGGGTCTCTCAACTGAACTGCTAGCCAGATCCTTGCAAATCTATATCAAGTCGATATTTACAGAGCATTGAAGTGCCTTATAAATAGCACTACTCAATAAGGTAATAGGAAAATGTATACAGTGTCTGAATTCGTTCCCTTTTTTTATGTGAACAACAACCATTTTTACAAAATATATTATCTAATAATTAATGTGCAAAAGTAAAAATTAATGTGAGTGAAGACAATTATTCCCTATTGTTGTTGGAGTTTCAGGAGAGAGTGAGGATTTGTTTTGAGGCTGTTGTCTCTGAGGGATGATGTCAGCCAAACGGGTCAAGTAATGCCAGAAATATACATTATACTATTGCATTACTCCTCAAGGACACTGCTTTAAGAGACCTGTGTAACAGTGAATCACTGTGCAGACTGAGCCCTGATTCAAAAGATATGTCTTTGTTTTTGTATCTGTTTTTCATTCCTTCAATAAAGACCACTTCAGCACTATGGTTCGCTCTTGTCCTGCCTCCCATATGAATTATGTTTCAGCTACAAAAGAGCACTTAATGAGTTGTTTTGTCTGTACTCTGTTACATGTCCGCAATCCCCCGAAGGCTCATTTAAAACAGACTCAAACTTTTTCTCTGAAGAAATTACATTCTCTCTTATCGTTTAATATTATTATGCAATCCTCACTTGAACCAAGTCACATGGACTGACATGTACACATAGCAATTTGTGATTAATTGAATGCGAAATCAGTGCCCAGTGAATATAACACAGATGAGTTACCGTCACTGAGGTTAGACTAAGTTTCAGTTTTTATGAAACATGCATGACTCAAAACCGAACTAATGGTGCTGCGATAAGGTTGTTCATATGGACGTACAACAGGCGGAAAGTGCCACGAATGCACAATTCATCTTACAGTCAAATTCAACAAAAACACCCTCCTCTTTACCACACTGCATGTGATTGCGTTTGTTAAGGGAAGTGTCATGCTAGGTGTATTCTAGGAGCTTCTGTAAGCACTATAAAGCTGCCTTTGGACCAGGCTAAAGTGCATCTCCAAGTTAATTATGGTTCATGAAACCTTCATCAACTATTGGCATGCTTCATTATTGTCAACAAAGTGTGATTTATCATATGATATAAAATGAAAACCATCTGACCATAACGCATGTGATGGCCTTTGGACTAAATGATGCCACTGATGCCTCTGCTTTAGGACAGCATCCATTACATTACCTATTCATTTGCCATTTTGTAAAGCAATAATCATATAATAGAAACAAAATCAAGTGTATAAATCAATGTGACCTATTTTGCGAGGTACTTTGTTGTTTTCTTGATGGTACAGAGTGTTAACCTTACTTTGTGTTGGTTGGTCATCTTGTGGGCATGTCTTGGTTCAGTGATTCTCCCCTGATCAAAGGCCTAGCAGAGCACGAGGGGGAGGCTAGCTAGTCTCCTGTGTTGTGGACTGTAAGGTGAACGCAATAACCTGACAGGTCAGCATCTCCCCACATCAATACTGCAACACTGCCCTGCGGAATGTTCACATCAGGGTCAGGTAAGGGATTGGCCCGTGTGGGAGTGGTATAACAGCTTTACCATCTGACACAGAGACTGATCAATTGACAAAAAATGGCATACTCTCCATAGCTTGTTGGAGGGATGTGTTATAGTTTGTTAGGGTTATGTGTTAACAATATGTGTTTGTAAAAGGCTCTGGACAGAGGAACTATCTGTATCTGTTAGACGGAATGCATTATCTCCAGACCCATAAATATGTGTAAACATGTTGGAAACAATTTGCCTATCATTTTAAATGTTATCTCAACTTACAAAATTACTCAAATGTTTCCTTTCCTTGACAGTGAGAGGCTGCAATCCACACTTTGGTTTTGTTTACTCATCTACAGCCACCAACGGTTAACATCAGCATTGACGACCAAAAAGCAATGGGAGTGGATGAGGAACAATTAGAATGCTTTTAATTGGATGTTCAAATAACCTTAAATTCTCAACCGACAGTAACGACACAATGCCACAATCTGCTGCCCAGGGCAATAGATAACATTATACACTTTTTTTTTACGTTTTGGGAAACTATCCCTTTAAATCCCTGTTTTCTCCTCTTTTGATATCTCTGTCTGTTCTTTCTTCTTCACTGAATTCGAAAATTCAGACAGTCTGTATTCTGTCCCTGTGCTGCACTAAGGGTTAGCTGGCTGGCGAGCCAGTGTAGAGAGAGCAGACAGAGTGAACTGGTGAGCTGGAGGGGAGTTGGATGACAGGAAAGGCTTGAGCTAGGAAGTGATCTCAGTGGTCCCACACAAGACGAATGGCTCCCTAGATACAGACGGTAATAACTTGTAATCAAAGCCATGAGACGGGTACGGGCCGGGGAGGTTAGGTCAGGACTGAAAGGAGCGATAGGAGGACATTAATCGCACCTCTCCTCTCCCCTTTCATGAGGTGCAGATGAGTGGTGAGGAGGTGAGGATGTTTGTTTGTTTTTCTCAGGATGGAAAGAGAGCCACATACAGTATGTGACATTTCCTCACTGACAGGCAGGCAGGCGGGTGTGCATAAATTGTACAGTAGGGTTTGAAATGAAGGGAGGCAGGATGATGACGGGGTCTGCTTCTCCTCACTCCCTGCTGCTGAGGCGGGATGGTCCCTGACACCCCCCAGCCCCTCCCGGCCCCAGCCCCAGTCAACAGCACATCAGAGGAGCGCTGGAGCAGGAAGGAGGCAATCAATCTGAGCGACGGCGTACGGCTTTCACCTCTCCGGTCACAGTCCACACCTGGGACACATTCAGCAGAATGTTAGGTCACACAGGGCTCCAGGCGAGTCATCCCGAGGTCGAAACTGTAAAGTAGAAATCAAGTCTGAAGGCTGTAGACTCTCTCAGTGATAAACAGGAATAAGAGAAAGAGCTCAGGATGGAATTATGGCTGAGCAACCAGACTGCGGTGCTGATGCATCTCTGCAACAGGACCCTTTTATTCCCAGGAGATCAAAGGCAAAGCAAAGTACATGCAATATCGGTTTACAGTCATTATCAAGCCATTTTTTACTGGGTACAAGTTGTTCTCTTCTCATTATACAGGATAGATTCATACCCATGCATATCGCATTGCGATGATAGGGAATTCATTTTTCGATTGTTAATGACACGTCATTTCATCTAATCCATCCTTCCTACTGGAAGGAACACACACACACCTCCATACATCCAGAGGTTGCGCAGACTTCTGGAGTAATCCATAATGATATCACTTTCGCGGCCGAAGCCCAGGCTCCAGTACCACTCTCCGAGCTTCAGCTCCCAGAGGAATGTGAGTGTGGCTCATTATTCTAAAGGATTTCAGCTGATGAACTCGATCAAAGATCTACAGGCTTTCCTCTGCGTCTTAATGCATCCACATGTGTGTTGTCCCTATTTCTGTAGTCAGACCAGTCTAAGCAGTTAGGAAATACTTTTCTCTTTTGCTTTTGAACTTTAGTGGTGGTATCTGTACAGTAAGTAAGCATGGCGTTCTTATTTTTAATCATCTCCTAATTTGGCATATTCTAACAATGTCTCTTAAACTCTCAAATCCACACTAATTATCCATCAGGAGGATATATACGCAGTTGAAGTCGGAAGTTTACATACACCATAGCCAAATACATTTGAACTCAGTTTTTCACAATTCCTGACATTTAATACGAGTAAAAATTCCCTGTCTTAGGTCAGTTAGGATCACCACTTTATTGTAAGAATATGAAATGTCAGAATAATAGTAGAGAGAATTATTTCTTTCATCTTTTACTTCTTTCATCACATTCCCAGTGGGTCAGAAGTTTACATACACTCAATTCGTATTTGGTAGCGTTGCCTTTAAATTGTTTCACTTGGGTCAAACGTTTCGGGTAGCCTTCCACAAGCTTCCCACAATAAGTTGGGTGAATTTTGGCCCATTCCTCCTGACAGAGCTGGTGTAACTGAGTCAGGTTTGTAGGCCTCCTTGCTTGCCTACGCTTTTTCAGTTCTGCCCACACAGTTTCTATGGGATTGAGGTCAGTGCTTTGTGATGGCCACTCCAATACCTTGACTTTGTTGTCCTTAAGCCATTTTGCCACAACTTTGGAAGTATGCTTGTGGTCATTGTTCATTTGGAAGACCAATTTGTGACCAAGCTTTAACTTCCTGACTGATGTTTTGAGATGTTGCTTAAATATATCCACATAATATATCATCCTACCTCATGATGCCACCTATTTTGTGAAGTGCACTAGTCCCTCCTGCAGCAAAGCACCCCCACAACATCATGCTGCCACCCCCGTTCTTCACGGTTGGGATGGTGTTCTTCGGCTTGCAAGCCTCCCCCTTTTTCCTCCAAACACAACGATGGTCATTATGGCCAAACAGTTCTATTTTTGTTTCATCAGACCAGAGGATATTTCTCCAAAAAGTACAATCTTTGTCCCCATGTGCAGTTGCAAACCGTAGTCTGTCTTTTTAATGGCGGTTTTGGAGCAGTGGCTTCTTCCTTGCTGAGCAGCCTTTCAGGTTAGGTCGATATAGGACTCGTTTTACTGTGGATTTAGATACTCTTGTACCTGTTTCCTCCAGCATCTTCACAAGGTCCTTTGCTGTTGTCCTGGGATTGATTTGTACTTTTCGCACCAAAGTACGTTCATCTCTAGGAGACAGAACGCGTCTCCTTCCTGAGCGGTTTGACAGCTGCGTGGTCCCATTGTAACGGCTTTCTTCCTGGGATGAATGAGAGGACCAAAATGCAGCGCAGTTAGTGTTCAACATGTTTAATCAACAGAATAAATGGTGAACATTAACCAATAGCAAAATAACAAAACGTGAAAGCTGAAAGAGTCCTATCTGGTGCAGAACACAAACACAGAGACAGGAAACAACCACCCACAATCCCCAACACAAAACAAGCCACCTTTATATGATTCTCAATCAGGGACAACGATTGACAGCTGTCTCTGATTGAGAACCACATTAGGCTGAACACAGAAACAGACGAACTAGACACACAACATAGAATACCCACCCCAACTCACGCCCTGACCAACTAAACACATACAAAACAAGAGAAAACAGGTCAGGAACGTGACACCCATGGTGTTTATACTTGCGTACTATTGTTTGTACAGATGAACGTGGTACCTTCAGGCGTTTGGAAATTGCTCCCAAGCATGAACCAGACTTGTGGAGGTCTACAATTTTTTTCTGATGTCTTGGCTAATTTCTATTGATTTTCCCATGATGTCAAGCAAAGAGGCACTGAGTTTAAAGGTAAGCCTTGAAATACATCCACAGGTACACCTCCAATTGACTCAAATGATGTCAATTAGCCTATCAGAAGCTCCTAAAGCCATGACATAATTTTGGGGGAATTTTCCAAGCTGTTTAAAGGCACTGTCAACTTAGTGTATGTAAACTTCTGACCCACTGGAATTGTGATACAGTGATTTATAAGTGATAATAATCTGTCTATAAACAATTGTTGGAAAAATTACTTGTGTCATTCACAAAGTAGATGTCCTAACCGACTTGACAAATCTATAGTTTGTTGACAAGAAATTTGTGGAGTGGTTGAAAAATGAGTTTTGCTGTCTCCAACCTAAGTGTATGTAAAGTTACGACTTCAACTGTAGGTTTTAAGTTTAGCATGTTTCAGAAGAGATGAAGAGTTAACAGTTGTTTCTAACACAGTGAAGTGTAAAATGTTGCAATTTAAAATACTTCTAAACTATTTCACACTAGAATTCTCAGATATGGGTGGATTTAGTGCTTTTCTGTGAACAGCTGTAATCCTCTTAAGTTTTCTCTTCTCACTTTAGGCATGCTCTGGCTCAGGGATATAAACCCTGCTTTCACATTATATAAAATGGCTTTGTTTCTTGCCACTGATGTAAGGATGGATTCCAGACAGAGTCTGCTGATCAGTCTAAGAAGTGAAACCTAAGGAAAGTGACTTGAGAACATGTATGTATCTCCAGTCTTAGTGCCAGCCACTCAGACGACCCGCTGATTCAGAACATATTGCTGCAAACCAAAGGCCTGCGTTGATGGAGATACATTGAACTCACAGCGAAATGTGGATCAAAGGGAAACAAAGAGCCTCTTAATCAGTCGTTGTGTGCCAGCGTTCAACATCAGGAAAGAGGGAGAGGGAGCGGTCCAACCCCAGTCCAACCCCACCCTCTTCAGCCTGTGTAAACTAGGGGGAGAGAGGCCACGCTGGGGACCAAAGACCAAGGCAGAAAGCCACACCAGTCCCACACTTATTCCGTCTGATTTGTTATGTTGTTCAAACGGTAATCCCACCATGGTCTCTCTCCCAGCTGCCTCTGGTTAGGGCTCTCAGGTCACACACACACACACACACACCGCCTTGTCTGCCTGCCACCACGCTGCCCTAACCAACTGGGACGACCGATATTCAATCAGGGCTCATTAACGAAGGAACCCCGCTCTGTGTTACGCTCCGTCAGCCTCCCCTCCCCTTGCCCAAACACAAACACACCTCTAAGGTCCTGCCAACCTGTATTTTGCTCGTCTGCCAGATATAATAACAACCAAGTTCTTTGTCATTCTATTTTAGGATGACCAAAGATAATTAGGCTACATAATTGAAAATTAACATCACACTCTGACAATAGGACTATACTATGAATAAACTGCAGACAGGCAGTTTTACTAAAATAGTTGACATGTGTTCCGGTTAATCTTACTGTGCAGCCATAGACTATTAGCCTATAGTATTTGCCCTTAAACCCAAAGTTGTTGTAAAGCATTAGCTGTAAAGCCAGTAGAGGGGCCCTTACAAAACAAACATGAAACAATCCCGTGTGAAAAATCCCGTGGCTTTCGGATACATGTCTGAACACACGTGTGAACAAATCATGTGAAAAATAGGCAGCAAAAAACAACAACTAGATTTTTCCATGGGTCAGACATGGGGTTTTCGAACAAGTGTGAAAATTCAAATGGCTTTTTCACATGTGAAAGATCACATGTGAAAACAAAAAAATCACATGAGCCAGACACGTGGTTTTCGGGCGTATGAAGTTTTACATGGATTTTCCACGACTCAGACATGCCTTTAAACCATTTCACATGTGATATTCTACATTTCACATGTGTGCTTTTGTAACCGGCTGGATTAGAACCAATTTCTTGACCATTTAGACCAAGAGGACTGACACTGGGTTTCTCTTCCGATGTATATTTATTATAAATTTCTCTTTATCTCAGCATATGGACTGTTCAATTCAAAAAAGGTTGTCAAACGTTTTAAAATTTGATTGAGTTAATTGCAGGATTTTCTGTGATTAATCACAATTAGCTCAAATTGAGCTATAATTGAAGATGTTTTATATAAATAAGCATTACAAGAATATTGATGTCTTGATTTTGTCCAAAGTAACGATTAGCCAAATCTGGAAGATTGATAAAGCACACTTTCTTTAACCTCAATGCCAACTTGTTTAGACATCACGTTGTTGTTTTCAGCTGTATAGATGATGTATTTGAGCTGTTTTCAGTGTATTTTCAAAGCTTTCAGACAATGTGATTAATTGCAATTTAAAAAAATGTGTGCACTAAAATTGCTAAAAGTTAACCTGAGTTTATTGATGAACTCTAACAGCCCTAATTCAAAATCAAATCTGATGAACAGTATCTGTTTACATTCATTCAGCAAACACATTCACACATTTTCAAATATATTAAAATCCTGTGTATTAAATGTTTAAAAAGAAAGAATGGACAGCTAACAATAAAGGAAGCTAAAAATAGCTAGCTAGGACAAAATGGAAGGCGGTTTGCAAGCGGTTAGCTAATGGTTAGCAATTAGCATGCAACCATTAGATACAAATTTCATAAGCATGTACCTTTTTTAAAATACATATCATTAGCGTGGTTCATACATACAGATGCAAATACACTCAACGAGCCCTCTTTCGTAAAAATAAAACCATTTAAGAGTCAAAACATTTGTAACATTGACTTGCATACAAATGTGAGTCAGCGGGCTAAGAGTTAGCCAGCTTTCTACTTTGCTTGGGTAAACTTATGCGAATGGGAAAATCACACTTGTTTTTCACTTAGTCAAATCTATTAAATTATACATCAAAATGACCAGCAAACTCAACACAATTGAGTTAAACATGTTATTGCTAGATTTTGAAAACGTAACCATGGTACAAACCAAAGAACAGGATAAAAATAAGGATACACAGGGCTTCTTCCAACGGTCATGGACCAATGTACGAAGAAGAAGAGATGCATGTGCCTGCAGCGGTAGCACTTTGAATGCCTCTCCCCAGTGTAGCGCTAAGTATACACAACATCAATGCAACACCACGGAGGTCTACAATAATAATGGAGTGGATGGCTCAGAAATAACAAATCATTTTTCACACACTTGAACGATTATTACTCAGATTGGCTAATTAACCTTTTTACAGAATGGCATAACAGAATTTGCAATTCCACACGTGGAAACATTGCTGCTGAGATTGCTATTGCTACTGAGTGAGATTTACGAATGTAGAGTCTTCTTACATGTGAAATTGCAAATGGAATTTTCACATGTTAACACTTTTCAAATGGAACTTGCAAATTACATGTGAGGTGAAAACATGTTATACTCCTCGTGTGAAAAGGCGGTGTTAACTCTAAATTTAATATATTTGAAAATATGGTTTCACATGCAAAATTTAAGCTCAACATGTGAAAGTAGCCATGTGAAACTGCAAATGTCATGTTTTTGTAAGAGGGGGGGGGGGGGGGGGGGGGAATTAGAACAAAAAGTAAGAGTCTGCCCCTGTGCTAAATAACCTTGACAATTATTATCCCTGACCCCTACCTACCTGTGGTGTTTGGCTGCATCAGCGGTTGCCCCACCTTGGTGGAGGTAGCGGACGGGGTGGGGCTGGGGATCCACCCAGTAGCACAGAGGCATCCCCCAGCTGCCAGGCCACTCTGAAAAACAAACAGAGAAAAAAGACACTGCTCTTCCAGAGGAGGGGGCTGGAGGGGTCATTGTCATTAAAATACGCTTTCAGATGGCAGTACAGATGGAGGTGGCGGAACTCCAAACTGCAGCACCGGAGCTGCTCTCAATTACCTTTAATGAAAGCCCTACTACTATCCAGCTCAGCCCCTCGGGGTCTATAGGAAGCCTGACCAGATTCTCATCCACCCTCACACAGCACATCATAAGAAACTATACTCAAATCAATCTCTTACCTTAGTCTCTTCTATTCAGCTTTGTGTTGTATATCCTGAAATGCTTCATAGTAAACACAGGGCAATCATATTTTAACATGATGAGGATAGCAATGTGCTGTGAGTTGGTTTGTACCTGGTTTCTACATGCAGTCTTGGGAGTAACATGGTGCACATGGCTGGGTTTTGAGTGTGGGAACATTGAGGGAACAGAAACATTAAACAAACCAAACCTACAATAGTCGCAACTATTCATGTAAAAAAATGAAACCATGTACTTGAAATAAGACACACACACACACACACACACACACACACACACACACACACACACACACACACACACACACACACACACACACACACACACACACACACACACACACACACACACACACACACACACACACACACACACACTGTTCCCTTTTCTATGGCACTGAAAGCCTACAATCTGCTTGAAGCATGCTATTAAGTGCACTGTCTAAAATCATCCACAGAAGAGCTGATTGCTCTGGGTTAGTGCTCTCACTCCACCTCCATCCATTCTGCAAGCATCACTTTGCCCATGTTAGTGAGCTCAGTGGCAGAGGGGAAGTGGGGATTAATGTTACAATGACATACAGGGTTGATGTGTTAGAGAGGGTTGTGTGGATAGAGGAAGGAAGTGGCTGCCTTGCATACAGGAATTATTCTTCATCGTCTCACAGCACCGTCACTGTGCATTACGCTCAAGCTTTTAGCTCACCATTCATAATTGCAGCCCTCTTCAACCGTCTCGTGTCGATTTTTTACCGCTCTGTACACACCAAGCCTGTGCTAAGGGCACCTCAAATTCTTATTTTAGAAGCTCTATGTTGAGTTTCAAAGTTACTAAACTATGGTAACTTTGGAATTTTATTTTTATTTTTATTCATATACTGTATACTATTAATTTGTTATATCCGTGTCCATTTTGTCCATGTGTTTCTAGTAGATAGACCATATGGTTCAAGAGAAAATAGCCTAATTAATGAAAAAGGCATCTAAATCAACAATGGCATTATTTTCAATTAACTCTGCTCTATTCCAACTATTGTCTTTTTCCACAACTGCCCCCAGTTTTAAGTACCAATGGTATTCACTAAGTTGACTGTTTATATTTAGGATAATGCTTTCCAACTTTGAAATTAAATGTTTAACTTAAAATCATCTTTGTTTACGTATTTTACATGAGATAAGGCCACACATATGGCCAAAGATAATTACAGACACCTGTCATAATCTGAAGTACCCAACATGGCCACTAGATGTCATATTATAAAATTCAAAATAAACCTTGAAAGTTACCAAAATTCTGGTAGTTTACTGGTAAACTTAGAACGTTTCCAGTAATATACCCTCCCTTTGCAACCCTATAGCATATCATGTCTAGTTGAGGTCCTTCCTTTGATGTAATCAGAAAGTCAGTGGTAACGTTACTGAGCACCAGTACTGAACTCCACCACACCTCAGTCCCCATCTCCTCATGCTCGTTCCGAGTAAGTGGTTTAAAATCACTGTGTGGAAAGGGCCTGCCGTTACCCTGCTTACATTTTTTTTCTCTCTGCTGATAACTCCTGTTAGTGTGATGTATCGCTCAAGCGCAGAAATGCGTGGAATAAGGGTATGATTACGCCATCTAGATAGCGAGGGCAAGAAAATGAAAAAACCCTGTAGGAGACAAGGGCTGGGCCCACCAGTCAAGCGTACCCAGCCATAGTAGACTGCAGAAGAGATGGATATCAGTGTTACGACAGGCAGGCCGTACTACCCAGCAGTGATGTGCGGTGAGGTCGGTGGCTGTGAAAGCCCTGGCTATTATCAAAGCCAGATTTACTCACAAATAAACCTTGATGAAGCCCAAGTTCACCATAGAGATAGCTACATAAAGTATTCACACCTCTTGACTTTTTCAAAATGTTGTTGTGTTACAGCCTGAATCTGAAAATGGGTTAAATTGAGATGTTGTGTCACTGGCCTACACACAATACCCCATAATGTCAAAGTGGAATGAGGTTTTTGGAAAATTTTACAAATCAAAAAAAAAATCGGAAATATCTTTAGTCAATAAGTATTCAATCCCTTTGTTATGTCAAGGTTCAGGAGTAAAGATGTGCTTAACAAGTCACATAATAAGTTGCAATATTAGTGTTTATCATAATTATTTTATGACTACCTCATCTCTGTACCCCACACATACAATTATCTGTAAGGTCCCTCAGTCGCGCAGTGAATTTCTAACACAGATTCAAACACTGCGCTCCCGAGTGGCGCAGCGGTCTAAGGCACTGCATCTCAGTGCTAGTTGCATCATTACAGAGCCTGGTTCAATTGCAGGCTGTATTACAACTGGCCGTGATTGGAAGTCCCATAGGGCGGCCCACAATTGGCCCATCGTTGTCCGGTTTAGGGTTTGGCCGTCAATGTAAATAAGAATTTGTTCTTAACTGACTTGCCTAAAGGATCAATCAAAAATCAAAAACCAGGGAAATTTTCCAGTGCCGTACAAAAAAGGGCACATATTGGGAAATGGCTGTCTAGCAGTGATCAACAACAAACTTGGTAGAGTTTGAAGAATATTTAAACTAATAATGTGCTAATATTGTACATCCAGGGGTGCAAAGCCTCTTAGAGACTTAACAATGAAGACTCACAGCTGTAATCACTGCCAAAGGTGATTCTAACATGTATTGACTCAGGGTTGTGACAACTTATGTCAATTAGATATTTCTATATTTCATTTTCAATAAATTTGCAAAAACACGTTTTCACTTCATCATTATGGGGTATTGTGTGTAGTTGGGTGGGGGGGGGGGGATATATTTAATCCATTTTGAATTCTGGCTGTAACACAACAAAATGTGAAATAAGTCGAGGGGTATGAATACTTTTGAAGACCCTGTAGCTCCAACAACCAGAGTGACATAGGCTATTAACCAACATTTTGTGATATATTATTACACACACATACAATAAATAAGGTTATAATGAAATGTCCATATCAACAACTGAAATGCTTTCAAAGGGATGCTGTCTGTTCTCGTGATTCCATTGTAGCCTAACACTCAAATTGCAAAGGAAAATGCATTTAGGCATACCTTTACTTGCAAATAAAGTACATTTGTCTGGTGAACCTCTCGGTGACAGCATTGTAGAAGTCACAGCAGAACCCGTCACAGCATGCACACAGCAGAGAGACGCATCACACTGACACAAAAAGTAATTCACATTCCAGTTATGTCCACAAAGCAAAAGTACATGTCCAAGATGTGTAAAAGTTAGGGTAAAAAGTATTCATTAGTAACAGGGTTGGCCCCATGTATAAGAGACAGAAGGGCCCCGGCCACTAGGGGACTCCCAACCCCAAAAATTAAATAAATATATATTATATATACACTGTAAAACTTCAATTTAAACCCAGGCGTTTATTTGCTTAAATATCTGAACACAATAAGTGCTGATTAGAGATATGTTTCTATTTGAGCTATTTCCTTAATGCACACAGCTTTTGCTCATTTGCATACTTAATTGTTTAATTTGCATTCACTTCCAGCATTTAAATACATTTCTTAATTTCCTGCACTAATGTGTTATCATTTACACATTGTGTCACATATGTTTTGTCTTAGTATGCCTCTATAAAAAGACATTTTAAAAAGTTCCTTGACAGTATCCTTATTCTCCTTTTTGGCTGTGCATTTTCGGGCAGTTTTTACTTTTGCCACTAGAGGGTGATTTGCCGACTTCTGGGGGTCTGTATTCCCGAAGTTGTTGACTGTTTATGTGCTGTCAATATTACTAAATGTTAGCGACAGAGAATATTGGATAACTAATTCCGGTTGAGAAATATATTGATTTTGCCATTCTAATTGAATTGGCAATAATGTGCTCTAATCAAACTATTATGAACTCTGATTTTCTAAAAGAAAGAAATACTCACTTCTTCCTTATCTGACCCCTCTCAGCTGTGAGTGAAAGGAACCAAACAGTCAATCACATCAGTCCACCACCACTCACACAGATCCTTCAAGTTGTCACTCTCTACATGTTCCAAACCTAACGTACTAGGAAGTAAAAGAAACACCTGAGCGGGATGCTCCACATTCTGGTCATGACGAGAAGAAATAAAACACTGGGGGAGGATCTTTTCTGCACTGTTCGGTAAATGTGGTGGAGAAGCTAAGATGAAGTGTCTCCTTGTTAATATTCAGGATGGAAACAACTTCCGAGAGCAAGCTACAGAGAGATCCACATGCCGTAGCTAGTTGCTAGCCAGATAATATCTAGCGGCAATGGAATCTGCGACAAAGTTGACACCAACAAAATTGGTATGTGGTGTCGGTCGACTTTGTGGCAAGAACGAAGAAAGACATGTAATATCTATCGGCATCGGCTATAATGTTTCATCAGGGACTGTAAACAGCGAGGCGCACGTCCAAAAGCGGACGCTACAGGCTCTATTCCATTTCCCCTGAAAAGCGGATGTTTCCGGTTGCCCCGACCCCACTGAGGTTGATATGTCCCTAACTGGCACTGATTAGACCCATGTTTCTGAGTGGCCAGCCTACAATAAAATACCTCTAGTGAGGGGCTGCAGTGTAAAGAGAGGAAGTCATCATAGCTGAGATGAAACAACACTTCACATGTGTACAAATATGTAGAAATAAGCTAACGTGTGTAAAGGTTAGACATTTAGTCCAAATAACAATAGATAATTGAGTTGTAACAAGTAGGCTATTATTACTAAAGTAAAATATAAAAAATCTAACCATTCTTGACTGATCACTTGTCTACTGGTTGAGCAGACTTCTGTTCCAACCCAGCAATGGCACACATCAACTCATTAAGTTAAATCAGGTGTGTTATTGCTGGGCTAAAACCAAAGCCTGCACACCCAGCAGACCACCAGGAGCACGGTTGGCCTGGTTCATTTGTAGTAGGTTTATACATTGTGTGTGCTGTTTAACAGTTTTTTTGTATATAACATTTGCTAACACAGGTACACATATAACCCATGGCATATAGAATATATCGTTAGTTTCTTGGGACATTCATTGGGACTGCTTCATCTGCAGACAGGCTGTCAAAGCTTTCCATATCTAAGGACAGAAAACATGACAAAGAAACAGGCTTTGTTCTACTAAAATTAGACTGCACTGAATATTATGTTGCTATTATTTCTCTGTCCTAATAGTTTTGCTTCCTAGGAACTGCAACTGGATAATATTTTCATAATGTCCTCCCACAAAATGACCGGCCCTATCCAGTAGCCTACTCTCACCCTTTTGTGACAGCTGGAGCTGCAGTCCTTTCACCCCCTTCCATGACTGTTATATACAAATGCATTTGGAGCTTTTATTCATGAACATATAGCTCCTTGGCCATGCACACCAGAGTTGGCTTTGGTGTCGAAAGAAGCTTCACACATGCAGAAAAGAATCCCATACCTAATGTAAAATATGGTGGTGGATCTTTGATGTTATGGGGCTATTTTGCATCAACTGGTCCTTTGGCCATTGTTCAGGTCAATGGCATCATGAACTTTACCCAGTATTTGGACATTTTAGCCAAAACCCTGGTTGCTTGTGCCACATCTGCTGATGTAAAAAGAGATTTATCAATACATGTGATTTGATCTAGCGCTCCGTAACCGAAGTGAGTAAGACCTTCAAACAGGTTAACATTCGCAGAGCCAGACAGAATACCAGGACGTGTACTCAGAGCATGTGCTGACCAGCTGGCAAGTATCTTCACTGACATGTTCAACCTATCCCTGATACAGTCTGTAATACATACTTGTATCAAACAGACCACCATTAGCATCTAAATTATGCTAATTTAACCATTCTCCTATTTGTTTAAAATCAAGTGGTAAATATGTTTTACAGTGGTAAATATGAAAACAAAAGCTTTTAAATTTAACAAACACCCCCACCTCTCTTTCATGGTTTAAACCATTTATTTGTAGTGGTTGCACAAACTGTCTCCCTGTCCATGAACTGTACTGGAGAATCTATAGCTGGCTAGACAGTTGTGCTGTCCACTCAGTAGAGCTGAATTTCAGCCTCATCTGAGCTCCTTTAAGCGCAAAGATTTTCCTTTGTACTTGCTCAATTTTGCCATTTGTTTGCCATGCATCCTTGATAAAAAAAATAGCCTTGATTCCAATGCATTAGCTGTATCAGTTGATTCATCATCGTTGCTTTCGTCAGTCAGCTGTTCAGAGAACTCACTGCTTTGTTTTTCAGGCGTGCGCGGGTATTGGAGCTCTCCTTGCTGTCTGTGGTCAGAAGAGTAGCCCATTTATTTAGCTTTATTATTTTCTATCAATATTTGTTGTCTTCCCTGGAACAGCTGATGATGGTCGACAATATCAGTAGACAACTAGCCTATAGCTAGACACCAATACGCATCCAATCCATCCAACAAGTATACGTTAATGACAGTAGGCCTATAGATTGACTCTTTCGGTTGGAAGCATTCGATTTTGCAATGGCACAGGCCTAGAGAACTGTTTTCATGGTGAAACCTAATAAAATGTTATCTTGGCATAGTAACACTTACAGTGCATTTTCCGAGCTCTCTCTAAGTTCAATGTTTAAATTCAATTGTTAAATGCTTAATAAAGACATAACAAATAAAGGTAATTCATGTAAGGGAAGAAAGGAAGTGTTTTATGTCAAACAATCTGTGAGCTCTCCAAGCATTCAACTCATGAACTAGGGTGTAAACATGTTTTGATTAAACTCATGTATTATATTGAATGTAAGCACCTGTTCTGCGTATGTTTGGTTGAGAGGGTAGGCTACCAGTAATGTTGTAGGCCTAAATGTAATTTACCCTCCTTTTTCAGAAAAATGCATTGAAAGCATTACTTTTTTCACAGCAACAGGCAATCAGCGTTTACACACCTATGTTTTTGCTGTTACATCACTGGCTACTGATTGGCCTATTTGAGGTTCATGGTAATACACATTGTAGCCTAAACTAGTAAATGGACCATGTGTGTTAGGGTGACCATCCCGTTTTTCCCAGGACAGTTTCAGTCCATTTCAGGTGTCACAACTTTTCGGGCTACAAAAACCTAAATTTGTCAGCAAGATGCATCAATCACTTTTTGGTGCTTTGCAAACAGATGTCTATTTCCATTTATCAAATGGCGCGAGTGTACATGAAGTGCACTATCTGCATGCTGGAATTATTTTGGAGTGGACGAACATGCACATGCCTACTTTTTGATGTGATTTGTTTGACAATCAGATGAAAGCATTATGACTGGTAGTGTTCATGCCACATTAAAGGGTAATACATTTTTAATGTTAAGTTACGTCTTTATTATTAGGCCCATGAAAACGTTTTGATGAATGTCACACTCGGGTCAAGAGCTTAAAGTTCCTCGTTATCCATTTCACTAAGGAATTAACATGGTCCACACACAAACACAGTTGTGAAGAAAGCACGACAATACCTCTTCCCCTTCAGGAGGCTGAAAAGATTTGGCATGGGCCCTCACATCCTCAGTTCTGCAGCCCAGGATCTTGACTGGCTGCATCATCGCTTAGTATGGCAACTGCTTGGCATCCTACCGCAAGGCGCTACAGAGGGTAATACATACAGCCCAGTAAATCACTGGGGCGGAGCTACTTGCCATCCAGGACCTCTATACCAGGCAGTGTCAGAGGAAGGCCCTAAATATTGTCAAAGACTCCACCCACCTAAGTCATAGGCTGTTCTCTCTGCTACCGCACGGCAAGCGGTACCAATGCACCAAGTCTGGAACCAACAGGACCCTGAACAGCTTCTACCTCCAAGCCATAAGACTGCTATATAGTTAGTGCAGGAAGCGATTTGACTATCTGCATTGACCCTTTTTGCACTAACTCTTTTGACTCATCACATACGCTGCTGCTACTGTTAATGAAACCTATATATATATATATATATATATCTACCTTAATCACCTCGTAGCCCTGCACATCGACTGGGTACTGGTACCCCGTGTATATAGCCAAGTTATCGTTACTCAGGGTGTATTTATTCCTTGTGTTATTTCTCTTTTTTTAATCTCTGCATTGTTGGGAAGGGTCCCTTAAGTAAGCATTTCACTGTTAGTCTAAACCTGTTGTTTACAAAGCATGTGACAAATACAATTTGATTTGGAGACGTGTAGTGCTGTGTATTTTGATATTTTTTATACCTTTATTCTCCATTGTTCTTTCTCCCCCAATTGCCTGCTCTCTCCATCAACGGAGGGTTCACCTAATGTGTGTGAGAGAGCCCCCTCGTCTGGGACTGGAGCCTAATTTGATCAGTAATGAATTTTGTGTTACATTAGGCCTGTATAAATGGACGGACAAGCACAGACTACAAGTGTCCAGGAGTCGGACTTAATCTAATGACAGCCAGGCAGAGACAGAACCAATTAGAGGGAGAGAGCCAAATCGCTGCTGCTGCAGGGACTGCAAATGAATAGGTACAAATCAAATTAGGGCCTAATAGACGCGCTGCGAGAGGAGCCAGTCGATGCTAACAGCATTAGGGTCTCGTGACCTCCCAGCTCATAGCGACAACGGCCAGAGAAACCTCCATCGGCCCTTCAAGGAAAAATCAAAAGACCTCTTGTTCAATTAAGGAGAGGGAAAGAAACGTTGTTGCCATCTCTTAAACAAGTTAAACATTTGGGTCATCAGTACGGCAGACTTCTGCTTCAGGGTTTCAATATGAATTACTTAAAGGTGCAATATGCAGAAATCGCTCCACCATTTCCTGGTTGCTAAAATGTTTGTAGTTCACCTAATTTCAGTTTGTGACAAAACAAGCTATGTAGACAGTGCTTGACTTGGGATAAAAGAGGTGCATTAGATTATGTTCACAGAAATTCCCAAATGACATAATGCTATACACTGAGTGTACCAAACATTAAGGACACCTGCTCTTTCCATGACACAGACTGACCAGCGGAATCCAGGTGAAACTATGATCCCTTATTGATGTCACTTGTTAAATCCACTTCAATCAGTGTAGATGAAGAGGAGGAGACAGTTTCTAGAAGGATTTTTAAGCTTTGAGCAATTGAGACATGGATTGTGTACTTGTGCCATTCAGAGGATGAATGGACCTTTGCCTTTGAACAGGGTATGGTAGTAGGTGCCAGGCGCACCGCACTGTTTGTGGCAAGAACTGCAACACTGCTGGATTTTTCACACGCAACAGTTTCTCGTGGGTATCAAGAATGGTTCACCACCCAAAGGACATCCAGCCAACTTGACAAAACTTTGGGAAGCATTGGAGTCAACATGGGCCAGCATCTCTGTGGAACACTTTCGAAATATTGTAGAGTCCATGTCCCATCTCAATATTAGGACGGTGTTCCTAATGTTTTGTATACTCAGTGTATATACATTATTTTAATGGGGGGGGGGGGGGGGGGGGGGGGGAGGGGGGTGCAAGTCAATCACAGGAGGTTGGTGGCACCTTAATTGGAGAGAACGGGCTCATGGTAATGACTAAGTAAAATTACTGCACTGTTAGGCTACAGTATAAAACACATTTGTATACATCGTGTGTGAGCTACTGGGTGTGCAAACTTTTGCTCCAGGCCTGAAACAGTCTGCCTACCAAGGTCCTGTTGAGCAACTGACGTTCAGACTATAATGTGGTGTGTTAGAGTGGGGCTCGGACAAAAGCCTGCACACCCAGTAGCTCCTCTGGAGGATGGTTGCCACCCTTAATATAAAATATTGCAACATTACAACCAAATACTTTTATGTCTTTATAAAATGATTCCCTCATTTAATGAATCAGTGGTAAAAATGGATAAGGTAGGCTACTTCAAAGCAAGATAGCTAACTAAGACAAGTAAATCTATAACCGTATAAGGCTAAAATATTAATGTTTCAGGGAAGATCTATGCACAGCATGGAAGCTATTTGTCAATATTTTTAACGTTGTTAACAAAAAATGTACCGTTGAATTCCATAACCTACTGTTTAATAGAGGGGAATCCCATCATTCAAATAACGGTGTCAGATTTATTTCTCAACAGTGCCGGTGGAAAAGCGACACTGAGTCAATGACATTAGCCTAATACTTAGGCCTATAGCTAAAAAGTTAAGTAGTGAGCTAGCTTGTAGTATGGCTAGTTATGTTTTGAATTGGCTATTTAATAGTTAGTCATTATTTTATAGGCTACCTGCTGCTGAAATATCTCTCTCTCCTCGGTCAACGGCCCACTCGCACTGGCACACACACACACACCCACACCCACACCCACACCCACACCCACACCCACACCCACACACACACACACACACACACACACACACACACACACACACACACACACACACACACACACACACACACACACAAACACAAATAAGAAGAAAGAAAACACAATTCCATGACTTTTCCAGGATTTTCATGACTGTAAGAACGCTCATTTGACAATTTAGAGCAGCGCATCCTGCGCATTCAGGCTGGCGCATTCTCAATCTGCCCATTCTCAATCTGCCCATTCTCAATCTGCCCATTCTCAATCTGCCCATTCTCAATCTGCCCATTCTCAATCTGCCCATTCTCAATCTGCCCATTCTCAATCTGCCCATTCTCAATCTGCCCATTCTCAATCTGCCCATTCTCAATCTGCGCATTCTCAATCTGCCCATTCTCAATCTGCCCATTCTCAATCTGCGCATTCTCAATCTGCGCATTCTCAATCTGCCCATTCTCAATCTGCCCATTCTCAATCTGCGCATTCTCAATCTGCGCATTCTCAATCTGCCCATTCTCAATCTGCCCATTCTCAATCTGCCCATTCTCAATCTGCCCACTCTCAATCTGCCCATTCTCAATCTGCGCATTCTCAATCTGCCCATTCTCAATCTGCCCACTCTCAATCTGCCCACTCTCAATCTGCCCATTCTCAATCTGCGCATTCTCAATCTGCCCATTCTCAATCTGCCCATTCTCAATCTGCCCATTCTCAATCTACCCATTCTCAATCTGCCCATTCTCAATCTACCCATTCTCAATCTGCCCATTCTCAATCTGCCCATTCTCAATCTGCCCATTCTCAATCTACCCATTCTCGATCTACCCATTCTCGATCTGCGCATTCTCAATCTGCGCATTCTCAATCTGCCCATTCTCAATCTGCGCATTCTCAATCTGCCCATTCTCAATCTGCCCATTCTCAATCTGCGCATTCTCAATCTGCGCATTCTCAATCTGCGCATTCTCAATCTGCCCATTCTCAATCTGCCCATTCTCAATCTACCCATTCTCAATCTACCCATTCTCAATCTGCCCATTCTCAATCTGCGCATTCTCAATCTGCCCATTCTCAATCTGCCCATTCTCAATCTACCCATTCTCAATCTACCCATTCTCAATCTGCGCATTCTCAATCTGCGCATTCTCAATCTGCCCATTCTCAATCTGCGCATTCTCAATCTGCCCATTCTCAATCTGCCCATTCTCAATCTGCGCATTCTCAATCTGCCCATTCTCAATCTGCCCATTCTCAATCTGCGCATTCTCAATCTACCCATTCTCAATCTGCCCATTCTCAATCTGCGCTTTCTCAATCTGCCCATTCTCAATCTGCCCATTCTCAATCTGCCCATTCTCAATCTGCCCATTCTCAATCTGCCCATTCTCAATCTGCCCATTCTCCATCTGCCCATTCTCAATCTGCCCATTCTCAATCTGCCCATTCTCCATCTGCCCATTCTCCATCTGCCCATTCTCCATCTGCCCATTCTCCATCTGCCCATTCTCAATCTACCCATTCTCAATCTGCCCATTCTCAATCTGCCCATTCTCAATCTGCCCATTCTCAATCTGCCCATTCTCAATCTGCCCATTCTCAATCTGCCCATTCTCAATCTGCCCATTCTCAATCTACCCATTCTCAATCTGCCCATTCTCAATCTGCCCATTCTCAATCTGCCCATTCTCAATCTGCCCATTCTCAATCTGCCCACTCTCAATCTGCCCATTCTCAATCTGCCCATTCTCAATCTGCCCATTCTCAATCTGCCCATTCTCAATCTGCCCATTCTCAATCTGCCCATTCTAACTCTGCCCATTCTCAATCTGCCCATTCTAACTCTGCCCATTCTCAATCTGCCCATTCTCAATCTGCCCATTCTCAATCTGCCCACTCTCAATCTGCCCATTCTCAATCTGCCCATTCTCAATCTGCCCATTCTCAATCTGCCCATTCTCACTCTGCCCATTCTCAATCTGCCCATTCTAACTCTGCCCACTCTCGATCTGCCCACTCTCGATCTGCCCACTCTCGATCTGCCCACTCTCGATCTGCCCACTCTCGATCTGCCCATTCTCGATCTGCCCATTCTCGATCTGCCCATTCTCGATCTGCCCATTCTCAATCTGCCCATTCTCAATCTGCCCATTCTCAATCTGCCCATTCTCAATCTGCCCATTCTCAATCTGCCCATTCTCAATCTGCCCATTCTCAATCTGCCCATTCTCAATCTGCCCATTCTCAATTTGCGCATTCTCAATCTGCCCATTCTCAATCTGCCCATTCTCAATCTGCCCATTCTCAATCTGCCCATTCTCAATCTGCCCATTCTCAATCTGCCCATTCTCAATCTGCCCATTCTCAATCTGCCCATTCTCAATCTGCCCATTCTCAATCTGCCCATTCTCAATCTGCCCATTCTCAATCTGCCCATTCTCAATCTGCCCATTCTCAATCTGCCCATTCTCAATCTGCCCATTCTCAATCTGCCCATTCTCCATCTGCCCATTCTCCATCTGCCCATTCTCCATCTACCCATTCTCAATCTACCCATTCTCAATCTGCCCATTCTCAATCTGCCCATTCTCAATCTGCCCATTCTCAATCTACCCATTCTCAATCTACCCATTCTCAATCTGCCCATTCTCAATCTGCCCATTCTCAATCTGCCCATTCTAACTCCGCCCATTCTCAATCTGCCCATTCTCAATCTGCCCATTCTCAATCTGCCCATTCTCAATCTACCCATTCTCAATCTGCCCATTCTCAATCTGCCCATTCTCAATCTGCCCATTCTCAATCTGCCCATTCTCAATCTGCCCATTCTCAATCTGCCCATTCTCAATCTGCCCATTCTCAATCTGCGCATTCTCAATCTGCCCATTCTCAATCTGCCCATTCTCAATCTGCGCATTCTCAATCTGCGCATTCTCAATCTGCCCATTCTCAATCTGCCCATTCTCAATCTGCGCATTCTCAATCTGCGCATTCTCAATCTGCCCATTCTCAATCTGCCCATTCTCAATCTGCCCATTCTCAATCTGCCCACTCTCAATCTGCCCATTCTCAATCTGCGCATTCTCAATCTGCCCATTCTCAATCTGCCCACTCTCAATCTGCCCACTCTCAATCTGCCCATTCTCAATCTGCGCATTCTCAATCTGCCCATTCTCAATCTGCCCATTCTCAATCTGCCCATTCTCAATCTACCCATTCTCAATCTGCCCATTCTCAATCTACCCATTCTCAATCTGCCCATTCTCAATCTGCCCATTCTCAATCTGCCCATTCTCAATCTACCCATTCTCGATCTACCCATTCTCGATCTGCGCATTCTCAATCTGCGCATTCTCAATCTGCCCATTCTCAATCTGCGCATTCTCAATCTGCCCATTCTCAATCTGCCCATTCTCAATCTGCGCATTCTCAATCTGCGCATTCTCAATCTGCGCATTCTCAATCTGCCCATTCTCAATCTGCCCATTCTCAATCTACCCATTCTCAATCTACCCATTCTCAATCTGCCCATTCTCAATCTGCGCATTCTCAATCTGCCCATTCTCAATCTGCCCATTCTCAATCTACCCATTCTCAATCTACCCATTCTCAATCTGCGCATTCTCAATCTGCGCATTCTCAATCTGCCCATTCTCAATCTGCGCATTCTCAATCTGCCCATTCTCAATCTGCCCATTCTCAATCTGCGCATTCTCAATCTGCCCATTCTCAATCTGCCCATTCTCAATCTGCGCATTCTCAATCTACCCATTCTCAATCTGCCCATTCTCAATCTGCGCTTTCTCAATCTGCCCATTCTCAATCTGCCCATTCTCAATCTGCCCATTCTCAATCTGCCCATTCTCAATCTGCCCATTCTCAATCTGCCCATTCTCCATCTGCCCATTCTCAATCTGCCCATTCTCAATCTGCCCATTCTCCATCTGCCCATTCTCCATCTGCCCATTCTCCATCTGCCCATTCTCCATCTGCCCATTCTCAATCTACCCATTCTCAATCTGCCCATTCTCAATCTGCCCATTCTCAATCTGCCCATTCTCAATCTGCCCATTCTCAATCTGCCCATTCTCAATCTGCCCATTCTCAATCTGCCCATTCTCAATCTACCCATTCTCAATCTGCCCATTCTCAATCTGCCCATTCTCAATCTGCCCATTCTCAATCTGCCCACTCTCAATCTGCCCATTCTCAATCTGCCCATTCTCAATCTGCCCATTCTCAATCTGCCCATTCTCAATCTGCCCATTCTCAATCTGCCCATTCTAACTCTGCCCATTCTCAATCTGCCCATTCTAACTCTGCCCATTCTCAATCTGCCCATTCTCAATCTGCCCATTCTCAATCTGCCCACTCTCAATCTGCCCATTCTCAATCTGCCCATTCTCAATCTGCCCATTCTCAATCTGCCCATTCTCACTCTGCCCATTCTCAATCTGCCCATTCTAACTCTGCCCACTCTCGATCTGCCCACTCTCGATCTGCCCACTCTCGATCTGCCCACTCTCGATCTGCCCACTCTCGATCTGCCCATTCTCGATCTGCCCATTCTCGATCTGCCCATTCTCGATCTGCCCATTCTCAATCTGCCCATTCTCAATCTGCCCATTCTCAATCTGCCCATTCTCAATCTGCCCATTCTCAATCTGCCCATTCTCAATCTGCCCATTCTCAATCTGCCCATTCTCAATCTGCCCATTCTCAATTTGCGCATTCTCAATCTGCCCATTCTCAATCTGCCCATTCTCAATCTGCCCATTCTCAATCTGCCCATTCTCAATCTGCCCATTCTCAATCTGCCCATTCTCAATCTGCCCATTCTCAATCTGCCCATTCTCAATCTGCCCATTCTCAATCTGCCCATTCTCAATCTGCCCATTCTCAATCTGCCCATTCTCAATCTGCCCATTCTCAATCTGCCCATTCTCAATCTGCCCATTCTCAATCTGCCCATTCTCCATCTGCCCATTCTCCATCTGCCCATTCTCCATCTACCCATTCTCAATCTACCCATTCTCAATCTGCCCATTCTCAATCTGCCCATTCTCAATCTGCCCATTCTCAATCTACCCATTCTCAATCTACCCATTCTCAATCTGCCCATTCTCAATCTGCCCATTCTCAATCTGCCCATTCTAACTCCGCCCATTCTCAATCTGCCCATTCTCAATCTGCCCATTCTCAATCTGCCCACTCTCAATCTGCCCATTCTCAATCTGCCCATTCTCAATCTGCCCATTCTCAATCTGCCCATTCTCAATCTGCCCATTCTCAATCTGCCCATTCTAACTCTGCCCATTCTCAATCTGCCCATTCTAACTCTGCCCATTCTCAATCTGCCCATTCTCAATCTGCCCACTCTCAATCTGCCCACTCTCAATCTGCCCACTCTCAATCTGCCCACTCTCAATCTGCCCATTCTCAATCTGCCCATTCTCAATCTCCAACAGTCTACTGGCGTGTATACACCGGATTCACAGACTAGTGTCAAATAAGCTTGAACAAAGCGGAATCAGGATTTGAATCCACACTTTCAATTGCTATTCAATGCAGATCCCAATGATAGGCCACTTTGTTTTAAGCAGTTCCCCAAAAAATGGAGGGGTGCTCCGGACAGCTCCAGCCCATGTCAAGCACTGAGTGTAGAGAATCATTGTACCATCTAAACCGCTGTGAAATATATTTTCATAACCAAAAATATACTATTTTCATCTGTTTGAAGCTGGTGTACAAAACCAAAAGTAAAAGATGCAAAAACTTAAGAACAGGAAGTATAGAAACGGCTTCTTAGACTTGCTTTAAATGAGAATGACTGATCTATAATCCACATTTCTTTGTGAATTTTGTCAGGTTGCCCAAAAAGTTACATATTGCAGCTTTAATACATAATTTTAGGCCCTTTAAAACGTAGGCTGCTTTGTGGCAGCTTTTCTAAGCAAAGGAAGACATCACTGGTTTACAAAGAGACACTGTGCCTCTTGTAGATTAACACATTAAAGGAAACTGGGAAATTAAACAAAGGTGGAATAAAAATGTCAACTCAATTTGCTGTGCTTATTGAGAAAAATACTTTATAGGGTTTACTTGACAAATGGACACTGTATAAACACTATCGTTTTTGTTTTTGCAAACTTTGTAGAATACATTAAGAGTCATGCTGTTAAGACATAAGCAATATAAATCCATCAAATAAGACCGCTTACATTAGTGATTGATGGGTAACTTCATGAGACATCTTGGAGGCATACGTGGACCATGGACTGACTACATGTTACCACACCAAACATGCTTCACCTGAGGCAATTTAGAGGCAATGAGGTTAACTTTGGACAATACTAGAGATTAACCCCAGTACCATATAGTCTATGCCATGCATGCATTTACAACTGATAACATTATGACTGCCACTACCACTTTGTGAGACAGTAGTAATTCAAGATTTAGAGATTAAGAGAATTACTTTAAAAAATACTTTTAAAATATTGATATTGTCATAAAAACAATGCATGTTGTTCCTGATATAATAGGAAATGTAGTATTTAAATAAAGTACCACACTTGTAATTTATGACAATGTATGACAATGTACAGTGCATTTGGAAAGTATTCAGACCCCTTCCCTTTTTCAACATTTTGTTACGTTACAGCCTTATTATAAAATTGATTAAATTAAATTTGAAATAAAATTTTAAAAAATCAGAATCAATCTACACACAATACACCATAATGACAAAGTGAAAACAGGTATTTAGAAATTTTTGCAAATAACACTTTTAAAACAGAAATACCTTATTTACATAAGTATTCAGACATTTTGCTATGAGACTACAAATTGAGCTCATGTGCATCCTGTTTCCATTGATCATCCTTGAGATGTTTCTAGAACTTGATTGGAGTCCACCTGCGGTAAATTCAATTGATTGAACATGATTTGGAAAGGCACACATCTGTCTATATAAATCGAATCAAATCAAATGTTATTTGTCACATACACATGGTTAGCAGATGTTGATGCGAGTGCAGTGAAATGCTTGTTCTTCTAGTTCCGACCATGCAGAAATATCTAACAAGTAACCAAACTCACAATTTCACAACTACCTTATACACACAAGTGTAAAGGAATGAATAAGAATATGTACATAAAAATATATGAATGAGTGATGGCCGAACGGCATAGGCAAGATGCAGTAGATTGTATAGAGTACAGTATATACATATGAGGTGCGTAATTTAGGGTATGTAAACATTATATAAAGTGACATTGTTTAAAGTGGCTAGTGATGTCACAATACAGAGGCGGATGCAAGATGCAAGCAACGATGGTTTAATGAAATAGTTTACAGTATCCACAGGACAGACAGAATATACTCAGACAGAATCCAACCCAGGGCCTAGGGCACATCCTCTGATGATAGCGTGCTGAGAAATCCAAGGGAGTGAGTCCGGCTGGGTAGGAAGGAGCACAGCAGATAATCCCCACAAGGGCTGCGAGAGAATGAGCACTGACACACGACACAACCTCAGGGAAGAAACAACGATCTGACAACAAGAAACACAGGTTACAGAACATATAAAGGGGAAGATAATTAATTCCAGCTGGCGCAGACAATCAGGCCAAGATTGGGAACCACGCCCACACAAACACAGGAGAAAGAGAGAGAGAGAGCGAGAGAGAGAGAGAGAGAGAGAGAAAAGAGAGAGTGAGGCAGTGGATTCATGAACCGTGACAATACCCCCCCCCCTAGGAACGCCTCTTGGCGTTCCCAGACAAATTTACCTGTCGATTGAAATCATCGATAAGGGAGTGATCCAGAATGTCCCTAGCGGGTACCCAACTTCTCTCCTCCGGACCGTAACCCTCCCAGTCTACCAGGTACTGGAATCCGCGTCCCCTCCTTCTCGAGTTCAAAATCCGATTGACAGAAAAGGTGGTCTCCCCATCAACAAGTCGTGGCGGCGGGGGGACCGGGACCGGCGGGTTAATGCGTGCCTGAAACACCGGTTTTATCTTGGACACATGGAAGGTAGGATGAATTCTCCTATACGCCGGAGGAAGCTTGAGCCGGACCGCCACCGGACTAATGATCCTGGTGACCCTGAACGGCCCGATAAATTTGGGGGCAAGCTTGTTAGAAACGGATCGGAGTGGAATGTTCTTCGTGGAAAGCCACACTCTTTGTCCAACAACGTATACCGGAGGCTTCGACCGGTGGCGATCGGCCTTAGCCTTGGTGCGCGCCCCCACCCGGAGGAGAGTCTCACGGGCTCTGCTCCATACGTGACGGCACCTCTGGATGAAAGCGTGAGCGGAGGGAACAGTGACCTCGGACTCTGTACTGGGAAAGATAGGTGGCTGGTAACCTAAACTACACTCAAACGGAGAGAGACCCGTGGCTGCCACTGGCAACGAATTGTGAGCGTACTCAACCATAGAGAGTTGTTGACTCCAGGAAGAGGGGTTCTTAGAAACCAAACATCGCAACACTCTCTCCAAATCTTGGTTGGCCCTCTCCGTTTGACCGTTGCTCTGGGGATGAAACCCTGAAGAAAGACTGACACTTGCTCCCAGTAACCTACAAAACTCCTGCCAAAACTTGGACACAAATTGGGGCCCACGGTCAGAAACTACGTCCATCGGCAGGCCATGTAAGCGAAAGACATGATCCACGACCGTTACCGCTGTTTCCTTGGCAGATGGTAATTTAGGCAAGGGAATAAAATGAGCCGCCTTCGAGAACCGGTCCACCACGGTCAAAACAACCGTCTTGCCCTGGGAGGGCGGGAGACCGGTAACAAAATCTAGCGCGATGTGGGACCAGGGTCTCGAAGGGACCGACAGCGGTTGGAGTAACCCATCTGGGGGTCGATTAGAACTCTTCCCAGTGGCACAAACCGAGCAAGCCAAGACAAAACTGTGAATGTCACGAGCCATCAGCGGCCACCAAAAGCGTTGCTTCACTAAAAAGCTAGTACGGCTGACTCCTGGATGACACGCTACGTTGGAGCAATGCCCCCACCGAATAACATCGGACCGACACCCCTCCGGCACAAACAACCGATTAGGCGGACAACCGGGCGGAGGCGTTACCCCTTCTAAGGCCGTTCTGACCCTCGATTCAACCTCCCATATAAGTGTGGAGACCACTAGGGTCCTGGGTAGGATGCACTCGGGAGTGGATGGGCGTTCGGAATGGTCAAAAATACGAGAAAGGGAATCGGGTTTGACATTCTTGGAACCCGGGCGATACGAGAGAGAGAAGTCAAAACGTCCGAAAAAGAGTGCCCACCGCGCCTGCCTGGAGTTGAGTCTCTTGGCTGTTCTGATATATTCCAAATTCTTGTGATCGGTCCAAACTATAAAAGGTACCCCCGAACCCTCTAACCAATGGCGCCACTCCTCCAATGCTAACTTTACTGCCAACAACTCTCTGTTGCCAATGTCGTAGTTGCGTTCCGCAGGTGATAACCGATGGGAAAGGAACGCGCAAGGGTGCATCTTGTTGTCAGAAGCGGCACGTTGGGAAAGTACCGCACCTACCCCCACCTCTGAAGCGTCCACCTCCACCACGAACTGACGCGAGGGATCGGGAGCTATGAGGATGGGGGCCGAAACAAAGCGGCTCTTGAGTTTGACGAATGCAGCCTCGGCTGTATCGGTCCACCTGAACGTCACTCTGGGGGAGGTTAAGGCGGTAAGGGAAGCGACTATCTGGCTAAAGTTGCGAACAAAACGCCGGTAGAAATTGGCGAATCCCAGAAACCTCTGTAGGGCCTTACGGGAATCTGGGCTTGGCCACTCCACCACAGCCTTAATCTTGTCAGGATCCATGCGAATACCTTCAGTCGAGACGATGTAACCTAGGAATGGAACGGATTGTGCATGAAAAATGCATTTCTCCGCCTTGACAAAAAGTCCATTCTCCAACAACCTCTGGAGCACTCGTCTGACGTGCTGAACGTGTTCCTGGAGAGAAGAAGAAAAAATCAGTATGTCATCCAGGTAAACATATATGAACTGATCAATCATATCTCTCAGCACGTCATTGACGAGTGCCTGGAAAACCGCTGGGGAGTTGGATAGCCCAAAAGGCATGACCAAATATTCGAAGTGCCCTCTGGGGGTGTTAAACGCGGTCTTCCATTCGTCCCCCCTCCTTATGCGAACCAAATGATATGCATTACGTAAATCCAACTTAGTGAACACGGATGCTCCCTGTAACCTTTCAAAGGCTGAGGACATCAACGGTAAGGGATAGGTATTCTTCACTGTGATGTTATTCAACCCACGGTAATCAATGCAAGGACGCAGAGATCCGTCCTTCTTCCCCACAAAGAAGAACCCCGCCCCAGCTGGAGAAGAGGAAGGACGAATGAATCCAGATGCCAGAGAATCAGAGATGTATCTCTCCATAGCCTCCCTCTCAGGAACAGAGAGTGAATATAACTTGCCTTTAGGCGGAGACTCACCTGGCAATAATTCTATTGCACAGTCATAGGGACGATGCGGAGGAAGAGAAGCAGCACGGGACTTACTGAACACCTCCTTCAGGTCGAGGTATTCAACGGGCACGTTAGACAAATCCACTGCCTCCTCTAGAAACACAGAATCAGACACAGATGAACAAGCAGACACTAAACAGGACTCAAGACACTTGTTACTCCACATGGATATAGAGTTATGACCCCAGTCAACTCTGGGGTTGTGTTGGGTGAGCCAAGGGTGGCCGAGAACTAATGGTGCAAGGGGTGAGTCCATGAGTAGAAATGATAGTGTCTCAGTGTGATTGCCAGAAGTGATGAGTGTGATAGATTCAGTGGTGTGAGATATGTTGGGGAGTTCTTGACCATTGAGAGCGTTGACGGATATCTTGTGCGTGAGTGAGGTGATAGGAATCTGGAGCTTGTGAGCGAGCTTGAAGTCCATGAAATTACCCTCTGCTCCTGAGTCCAGTAAAGCTTGGGTGTCGTGCGTGTGGGTGGCCCATCTTAGTCTTACCGGGAGGAGAGTAGATGATGAGGTCTTCTCTGTGGTGACACCACCCGATAGTAGCCTCATACTTACTACCGGGCCTGATCTTTTACCGGGCAGGAGTGGATAAAGTGGCCCGCTCTACCACAGTAGAGACAGAGTCCTTGTGATCTCCGCCTCTCCCTCTCCTCCCGGGAGAGGCGAGCTCTCCCCAGCTGCATGGGTTCGTGAGCGGAGGCTGAACTGGCCGTGTTCCCGCCGCTGGTATGCCAGCCCTCCGTGTCGTTATACGGTCTGTTAGGGCATGCTCGGCGGCCAATACGACTCAGACGAGCATCGACCCTCAAGGCTAGTTCCACTAGTCCATTTAAACTCCTGGGAAGGTCCAGAACATAGATCTCCTTCTGGATCCGGTCCCCCAGCCCATGCAGGAACATGTCCCACTGCGCCTCCTCGTTCCACTGACACTCTGCGGCCAGAGTGCGGAATTGGATGGAGTATTCCGATACTGAACGGTCTCCTTGGCGAAGGTCAGCGAGTAGTCTGGCCGCCTCCCTACCCGCCACGGCCCGATCGAAGACCCTTCTCATCTCCTCGGAGAGTGTCTGGAAAGAGGTGCAGCATGGGTCCTGGTTCGCCTACACCGCCGTTCCCCAAAGAGCTGCTTTGCCTGATAGCAGTGTGAGTACGAATGCTACCTTAGACTGTTCACGGTTGAAAGTCCGTGGCTGCAACGAGAAATGCATTGAACATCTCGTAAGAAAAGCTCTACAATAGTCCGGATCACCTGAATAACCCTCTGGTGTCGGTAGTCGTGGCTCTAGCTGAGAATCCAGCTCTGGCGGGGCGTGTGGAACTGCCGGTGTAGGTGGCGCAGCGAGACCCTTCAGATGTTGTAATTGTTGGGTCAGCTGGGATACCTGCGTCGCCATGGCTTGTACTGCCCGACCTGTGCTGGAGATGTTCTCCTCTTGTTGGTCCATTCTCGTGATACTGCGGGAAATGAATTCGGTCAGACTCGTTGAACTCGCTGCATCCATGATATGGTCAGATCGTTCTGTCACAATACAGAGGCGGATGCAAGATGCAAGCAACGATGGTTTAATGAAATAGTTTACAGTATCCACAGGACAGACAGAATATACTCAGACAGAATCCAACCCAGGGCCTAGGGCACATCCTCTGATGATAGCGTGCTGAGAAATCCAAGGGAGTGAGTCCGGCTGGGTAGGAAGGAGCACAGCAGATAATCCCCACAAGGGCTGCGAGAGAATGAGCACTGACACACGACACAACCTCAGGGAAGAAACAACGATCTGACAACAAGAAACACAGGTTACAGAACATATAAAGGGGAAGATAATTAATTCCAGCTGGCGCAGACAATCAGGCCAAGATTGGGAACCACGCCCACACAAACACAGGAGAAAGAGAGAGAGAGAGCGAGAGAGAGAGAGAGAGAGAGAGAAAAGAGAGAGTGAGGCAGTGGATTCATGAACCGTGACAATACCCCCCCCCTAGGAACGCCTCTTGGCGTTCCCAGACAAATTTACCTGTCGATTGAAATCATCGATAAGGGAGTGATCCAGAATGTCCCTAGCGGGTACCCAACTTCTCTCCTCCGGACCGTAACCCTCCCAGTCTACCAGGTACTGGAATCCGCGTCCCCTCCTTCTCGAGTTCAAAATCCGATTGACAGAAAAGGTGGTCTCCCCATCAACAAGTCGTGGCGGCGGGGGGACCGGGACCGGCGGGTTAATGCGTGCCTGAAACACCGGTTTTATCTTGGACACATGGAAGGTAGGATGAATTCTCCTATACGCCGGAGGAAGCTTGAGCCGGACCGCCACCGGACTAATGATCCTGGTGACCCTGAACGGCCCGATAAATTTGGGGGCAAGCTTGTTAGAAACGGATCGGAGTGGAATGTTCTTCGTGGAAAGCCACACTCTTTGTCCAACAACGTATACCGGAGGCTTCGACCGGTGGCGATCGGCCTTAGCCTTGGTGCGCGCCCCCACCCGGAGGAGAGTCTCACGGGCTCTGCTCCATACGTGACGGCACCTCTGGATGAAAGCGTGAGCGGAGGGAACAGTGACCTCGGACTCTGTACTGGGAAAGATAGGTGGCTGGTAACCTAAACTACACTCAAACGGAGAGAGACCCGTGGCTGCCACTGGCAACGAATTGTGAGCGTACTCAACCATAGAGAGTTGTTGACTCCAGGAAGAGGGGTTCTTAGAAACCAAACATCGCAACACTCTCTCCAAATCTTGGTTGGCCCTCTCCGTTTGACCGTTGCTCTGGGGATGAAACCCTGAAGAAAGACTGACACTTGCTCCCAGTAACCTACAAAACTCCTGCCAAAACTTGGACACAAATTGGGGCCCACGGTCAGAAACTACGTCCATCGGCAGGCCATGTAAGCGAAAGACATGATCCACGACCGTTACCGCTGTTTCCTTGGCAGATGGTAATTTAGGCAAGGGAATAAAATGAGCCGCCTTCGAGAACCGGTCCACCACGGTCAAAACAACCGTCTTGCCCTGGGAGGGCGGGAGACCGGTAACAAAATCTAGCGCGATGTGGGACCAGGGTCTCGAAGGGACCGACAGCGGTTGGAGTAACCCATCTGGGGGTCGATTAGAACTCTTCCCAGTGGCACAAACCGAGCAAGCCAAGACAAAACTGTGAATGTCACGAGCCATCAGCGGCCACCAAAAGCGTTGCTTCACTAAAAAGCTAGTACGGCTGACTCCTGGATGACACGCTACGTTGGAGCAATGCCCCCACCGAATAACATCGGACCGACACCCCTCCGGCACAAACAACCGATTAGGCGGACAACCGGGCGGAGGCGTTACCCCTTCTAAGGCCGTTCTGACCCTCGATTCAACCTCCCATATAAGTGTGGAGACCACTAGGGTCCTGGGTAGGATGCACTCGGGAGTGGATGGGCGTTCGGAATGGTCAAAAATACGAGAAAGGGAATCGGGTTTGACATTCTTGGAACCCGGGCGATACGAGAGAGAGAAGTCAAAACGTCCGAAAAAGAGTGCCCACCGCGCCTGCCTGGAGTTGAGTCTCTTGGCTGTTCTGATATATTCCAAATTCTTGTGATCGGTCCAAACTATAAAAGGTACCCCCGAACCCTCTAACCAATGGCGCCACTCCTCCAATGCTAACTTTACTGCCAACAACTCTCTGTTGCCAATGTCGTAGTTGCGTTCCGCAGGTGATAACCGATGGGAAAGGAACGCGCAAGGGTGCATCTTGTTGTCAGAAGCGGCACGTTGGGAAAGTACCGCACCTACCCCCACCTCTGAAGCGTCCACCTCCACCACGAACTGACGCGAGGGATCGGGAGCTATGAGGATGGGGGCCGAAACAAAGCGGCTCTTGAGTTTGACGAATGCAGCCTCGGCTGTATCGGTCCACCTGAACGTCACTCTGGGGGAGGTTAAGGCGGTAAGGGAAGCGACTATCTGGCTAAAGTTGCGAACAAAACGCCGGTAGAAATTGGCGAATCCCAGAAACCTCTGTAGGGCCTTACGGGAATCTGGGCTTGGCCACTCCACCACAGCCTTAATCTTGTCAGGATCCATGCGAATACCTTCAGTCGAGACGATGTAACCTAGGAATGGAACGGATTGTGCATGAAAAATGCATTTCTCCGCCTTGACAAAAAGTCCATTCTCCAACAACCTCTGGAGCACTCGTCTGACGTGCTGAACGTGTTCCTGGAGAGAAGAAGAAAAAATCAGTATGTCATCCAGGTAAACATATATGAACTGATCAATCATATCTCTCAGCACGTCATTGACGAGTGCCTGGAAAACCGCTGGGGAGTTGGATAGCCCAAAAGGCATGACCAAATATTCGAAGTGCCCTCTGGGGGTGTTAAACGCGGTCTTCCATTCGTCCCCCCTCCTTATGCGAACCAAATGATATGCATTACGTAAATCCAACTTAGTGAACACGGATGCTCCCTGTAACCTTTCAAAGGCTGAGGACATCAACGGTAAGGGATAGGTATTCTTCACTGTGATGTTATTCAACCCACGGTAATCAATGCAAGGACGCAGAGATCCGTCCTTCTTCCCCACAAAGAAGAACCCCGCCCCCGCTGGAGAAGAGGAAGGACGAATGAATCCAGATGCCAGAGAATCAGAGATGTATCTCTCCATAGCCTCCCTCTCAGGAACAGAGAGTGAATATAACTTGCCTTTAGGCGGAGACTCACCTGGCAATAATTCTATTGCACAGTCATAGGGACGATGCGGAGGAAGAGAAGCAGCACGGGACTTACTGAACACCTCCTTCAGGTTGAGGTATTCAACGGGCACGTTAGACAAATCCACTGCCTCCTCTAGAAACACAGAATCAGACACAGATGAACAAGCAGACACTAAACAGGACTCAAGACACTTGTTACTCCACATGGATATAGAGTTATGACCCCAGTCAACTCTGGGGTTGTGTTGGGTGAGCCAAGGGTGGCCGAGAACTAATGGTGCAAGGGGTGAGTCCATGAGTAGAAATGATAGTGTCTCAGTGTGATTGCCAGAAGTGATGAGTGTGATAGATTCAGTGGTGTGAGATATGTTGGGGAGTTCTTGACCATTGAGAGCGTTGACGGATATCTTGTGCGTGAGTGAGGTGATAGGAATCTGGAGCTTGTGAGCGAGCTTGAAGTCCATGAAATTACCCTCTGCTCCTGAGTCCAGTAAAGCTTGGGTGTCGTGCGTGTGGGTGGCCCATCTTAGTCTTACCGGGAGGAGAGTAGATGATGAGGTCTTCTCTGTGGTGACACCACCCGATAGTAGCCTCATACTTACTACCGGGCCTGATCTTTTACCGGGCAGGAGTGGATAAAGTGGCCCGCTCTACCACAGTAGAGACAGAGTCCTTGTGATCTCCGCCTCTCCCTCTCCTCCCGGGAGAGGCGAGCTCTCCCCAGCTGCATGGGTTCGTGAGCGGAGGCTGAACTGGCCGTGTTCCCGCCGCTGGTATGCCAGCCCTCCGTGTCGTTATACGGTCTGTTAGGGCATGCTCGGCGGCCAATACGACTCAGACGAGCATCGACCCTCAAGGCTAGTTCCACTAGTCCATTTAAACTCCTGGGAAGGTCCAGAACATAGATCTCCTTCTGGATCCGGTCCCCCAGCCCATGCAGGAACATGTCCCACTGCGCCTCCTCGTTCCACTGACACTCTGCGGCCAGAGTGCGGAATTGGATGGAGTATTCCGATACTGAACGGTCTCCTTGGCGAAGGTCAGCGAGTAGTCTGGCCGCCTCCCTACCCGCCACGGCCCGATCGAAGACCCTTCTCATCTCCTCGGAGAGTGTCTGGAAAGAGGTGCAGCATGGGTCCTGGTTCGCCTACACCGCCGTTCCCCAAAGAGCTGCTTTGCCTGATAGCAGTGTGAGTACGAATGCTACCTTAGACTGTTCACGGTTGAAAGTCCGTGGCTGCAACGAGAAATGCATTGAACATCTCGTAAGAAAAGCTCTACAATAGTCCGGATCACCTGAATAACCCTCTGGTGTCGGTAGTCGTGGCTCTAGCTAAGAATCCAGCTCTGGCGGGGCGTGTGGAACTGCCGGTGTAGGTGGCGCAGCGAGACCCTTCAGATGTTGTAATTGTTGGGTCAGCTGGGATACCTGCGTCGCCATGGCTTGTACTGCCCGACCTGTGCTGGAGATGTTCTCCTCTTGTTGGTCCATTCTCGTGATACTGCGGGAAATGAATTCGGTCAGACTCGTTGAACTCGCTGCATCCATGATATGGTCAGATCGTTCTGTCACAATACAGAGGCGGATGCAAGATGCAAGCAACGATGGTTTAATGAAATAGTTTACAGTATCCACAGGACAGACAGAATATACTCAGACAGAATCCAACCCAGGGCCTAGGGCACATCCTCTGATGATAGCGTGCTGAGAAATCCAAGGGAGTGAGTCCGGCTGGGTAGGAAGGAGCACAGCAGATAATCCCCACAAGGGCTGCGAGAGAATGAGCACTGACACACGACACAACCTCAGGGAAGAAACAACGATCTGACAACAAGAAACACAGGTTACAGAACATATAAAGGGGAAGATAATTAATTCCAGCTGGCGCAGACAATCAGGCCAAGATTGGGAACCACGCCCACACAAACACAGGAGAAAGAGAGAGAGAGAGCGAGAGAGAGAGAGAGAGAGAGAGAGAAAAGAGAGAGTGAGGCAGTGGATTCATGAACCGTGACAAGTGATACATTTATTACATCAGCTTTTCATTATTAAGTGGCTAGAGATGAGTCAGTATGTTGGCAGCAGCCACTCAATGTTAGTGATGGCTGTTTAACAGTCTGATGGCCTTGAGATAGAAGCTGTTTTTCAGTCTCTCGGTCCCAGCTTTGAGGCTGCTCCCTCTGCTGTTTACGATAATCTCCTTAGTTTTGTTGACATTGAGTGTGAGTTTATTTTCCTGACACCACATTCCGAGGGCCCTCACCTCCTAGCTGTAGGCCGTCTCATCGTTGTTGGTAATCAAGCCTACCACTGTAGTGTCGTCTGCAAACTTGATGATTGAGTTGGAGGCGTGCATGGCCATGAAGTCAGGGGTGAACAGGTAGTACAGGAGAGGGTTGAGAACGCACCCTTGTGGGGCGCCAGTGTTGAGGATCAGCGCGGTGGAGATGTTGTTACCTACCCTCACCACCTGGGGGCAGTCCGTCTGGAAGTCCAGGACCCAGTTGCACAGGGCGGGGTCGAGACCCGGGGTCTCGAGCTTAATGACGAGTATGGAGGGTACTATGGTGTTAAATGCTGAGCTGTAGTCGATGAACAGCATTCTTGCATAGGTATTCCTCTTGTCCAGATGGGTTAGGGCAGTGTGCAGTGTGATTACGATTGCGTCGTCTGTGGACCTATTGGGGCGGTAAGAAAGTTGGAGTGGGTCTAGGGTGTCAGTTAGGGTGGAGGTGATATGGTCCTTGACTAGTCTCTCAAAGAACTTCATGATGATGGAACTGAGTGCTATGGGGCGATACTCATTTAGTTCAGTTACCTTTGCTTTCTTGGGAACAGGAACAATGGTGGCCCTCTTGAAGCATGTGGGAACAGCAGACTGGGATAGGGATTGATTGAATATGTCCGTTAACACACCAGCCAGCTGGTCTGCGCATGCTCTGAGGACGCGGCTGGGGATGCCGTCTGGGCCGGCAGCCTTGCGAGGGTTAACACGTTTAAATGTTTTACTCACGTTGGCTGCAGTGAAGGAGATCCCGCAGGTTTTGGTAGCGGGCCGTGTCAGTGGCATTGTGTTGTCCTCAAAGCGAGCAAAGAAGTTGTTTAGTTTGTCTGGAAGCAAGACATCATGGTGACCCTGCCACGTGTCTGAGCCGTTGAATTGCAACTCTACTTTGTTTCTATACTGATGCTTAGCTTGTTTGGTTGCCTTGCTGAGGGAATAGCTACACTGTTTGTATTCGGTCATGTTTCCGGTCACCTTGCCCTGATTTAAAGCCGTGGTTCGCACATTCAGTTTTGCACGAATGCTGCCATCAATCCACGGTTTTTGGTTGGGGAATGTTGTAATTGACGCTGTGGGTACAGCATCCCCGAGTAGTATGCTCGGGAGCGGTGCGCGATGTGCCCGTCTACGGAGCCAGACCAGAAGACCGCTCCATCTGCCCCTTCTGCGGCGCCGTTGTTTTGGGTCGCCGGATGGGAATAGAACCATTTTCCTGGGTGGTAGACCAAACAGAGGATCCGCTTCGGGAAAGTTGTATTCCTGGTCGTAATGTTGGTGAGTTGACGTTGCTCTTATATGCAATACTTCCTCCCGACTGTATGTAATTAAACCTAATATTTCCTGTGGTAGCAATGATAGAAATAACACATAAAAAGCTAAATACTACATAGTTTCCTAGGAACAGGAAGCGAGGCGGCCATCTCTGTTGGCGCCGGATGTTGAGATATATATAAAGTCCCACAGTTGACAGTGCATGTCAGAGCAAAAACCAAGCCATGAGGTCGAAGGAATTGTCCGTAGAGCTCCAAGACAGGATCGTGTCGAGGCACAGATCTGGGGAAGGGCACCAAAAAATGTCTGTAGCATTGAAGGTCCCCAAGAATACAGTAGCCTTCATCCTTCTTAAATGGAAGAAGTTTGGAACCACCAAGACTCTTCCTAGAGCTGGCCGGCCAGCCAAACTGAGCAATCGGGGGAGAAGGGCCTTGGTCAAGGAGGCCAAGAACCCGAAGGTCACTCTGACAGAGCTCCAGAGTTCCTCTCTGGAGATGGGAGAACCTTCCAGAAGGACAACCATCTCTGAAGCAATCCACCAATCAGACGGAAGCCACTCCTTAGTAAAAGGCACATGACAGCCCGATTGGAGTTTGTAAAAAGGACTCTCAGACAATGAGAAACAATATTCTCTGGTCTGATTAAACAAAGATTGAACTCTTTGGCCTGAATGCCAAGCATCACATCTGGAGAAAACCTGGCACCATCCCTACGATGAAGCATGGTGGTGGCAGCATCATGCTGTGGGGATGTTTTTCAGTGGCAGGGATTGAGAGACTAGTCAGGATCGAGGGAAAAGGAACAGAGCAAAGTACAAAGAGATCTTTGATGAAAACCTGCTCCAGAGCACTCAGGACCTTAGACTGGGGCAAAGGTTCACCTTCCAACAGCACAACGACCCTAAGCACACAGCCAATGCAGGAGTGGCTTCGGGACAAGTTTCTGAATGTCCTTCAGTGGCCCAGCCAGAGCCTGGACTTGAACCCGATCGAACATCTCTGGAGAGATCAGAAAACACCTCAATCAGCCTGACTAACCGGTGTCTGTATGCAGCCTCGCTACTTTTATAGCCTTGCTACTGTATATAGCCTGTCTTTTAACTCTTGTTTTATTTATTTTCTTACCTATTGTTCACCTAACACCTTTTTTGCACTATTGGTTAGAGCCTGTAAGTAAGCATTTCTCTGTAAGGTCTACTACACCTGTTGTATTCGGCGCACGTGACAAATAAACTTTGATTTGATTTGATTTGAAATAGCTCCCCATCCATCCTGACAGAATATGAGAGGATCTGCAGAGAAGAATAGGAGAAACTCCCCTAATAAAGGCGTCAAATCAAGTCAAATTGTATTTGTCACATGCACCAAATACAACAGTGTCACGATCGTCTTCGTGAGAGAGAGAGGACCAAGGCGCAGCGTGTGCAAAATACATTTCTCTTTTATTGAGAGAAAGGAAAAAACACGAAACGAACACTGAATACAAACTAAACAAAACAACCGTGAAGCTAAATAACGTAAGTGCACAGACAAGCAACAAACGTTCAACATAGACAACTACCCACAAAAGCCTACTGCCTATGGCTGCCTTAAATATGGCTCTCAATCAGAGACAATGAATGACAGCTGTCTCTGATTGAGAACCAATCTAGGCAGCCATAGACATAACTGGACAACTACCCTCTACTCTACCCCATACACATACAACACCCCTAGACACTACAAAACACATACATTCCCCATGTCACACCCTGACCTAACTAAACAACATAAAGAAAACAAAGAATACTAAGGCCAGGGCGTGACAAACAGGTGTAGACCTTACTGTGAAATGCTTACTTACAAGCTCTTAACCAACAATGCAGTTCAAGAAATAGAGTTAAGAAAATAAATAAATAAAATGAAAAAGTAACATAAAATTACATAACAATAGCGAGGCTACATACAGGGGGTACTGGTATCGAGTCAATGTGCGGGGGTACAGGTTAGTCGAGGTAATTCGTAAAGTGACTATGCATGGATAATAGAGTAGCAGCGGTGTAAAAACAAAATATGGAGGGGGGGGGGCAATGTAAATAGTCTGGGTGGATTAATTGTTCAGCAGTCTACAGCTTCTACCCCCAAGCCGTAAAAGGAAAAAAAGTTGGAAAAATTTGAAAAAATCTGAATCCTTTCTGAATGCACTGTATACAGATTTGGTAATTTTCTTAGAAGAGGAGCAAGAGAAAAGCTACTAAGGAAAGAGGGATCAGAGGAAGTTGCCTGGTTTCTGTGATCACAGACAGGACCATAGAGATAGACAGAACAGAGCAGAGGGGGTGCAGTGGCCTTGCTGGACAGATAGCTCACACACCAAACGCTGCTGGGTTTTTACAGGGCCCTGCATGGGGCCCTTTGATGTGGGGGCTGCTGGCTATCTGCAATTGTCCCCGGGGCCCCATGGCTTGGCTCAGCCACACACTGTCCCCTCTGACAGCTGCTAATACGCAGGTGAGAGTGGGGGGCAGACGGCCGCTGCACAACGCTGCTGATTCGGCGAGACAACTATTATCTACTGGCTGAACATTCAACCAGGTCGGGCAGATAACTTTCTACCACTTCATAAAAGTTGTTCCCAGGCCAACAGATCCACCATCAAAGAGCTTGTGTTAGGTGGGTGAGTTTCTTGAGGAATGTGAAAATACAACAAAATATGTTCTGTATAAACATCTCTCTAAACATAGTACATCTAATTGTTTTAAGTACTTGTCATCTGAATTTGGATCATCAAAGGTGAGGCTTGTGTACAGCTCAGTGTATGGCTGTGGATCGCTCTGTCTGTCCATACACACATTTTGTCTGCTGCAGTTATTTTAAGGTCTAGGGTCCAGTCCAGGGGAAGCGTGATAAAGAAGGGGCAGCAGTCTATCTGGATGTCAAGTTCATGAGTTCATCCTCCGGACCCAGGCCATCTACACTCCTCCCTCCCTCAGTCTGTCTGACAGCCAGCCATGCACCACATTCCACTCCCTTCACACCCAGCTTTTAAAATGGCACAATTAAATAATAATGCGTCTCCTGAGACATAGACATAGAGAAAAGAGAGAGAAGCGAGGATAAAAAGAGTGAGAGAGCCCACAGAGAGCAGACAAGCAGAAAGGCTCTGGCTAAATGCATTCTCTCTCTCCCACAGAATATCCTCAGAGCAGCAGAGGGATATATGGGACACAGTAGATGGAGTGGAAATACAACATTAGAAAATACAACTGTGATTTTCATCACTGTGAAAATAAAGGAGTGAGAGATGATGTATAAGGCAGCTGTTGGCAAACGGGTGCTTGCATCTCACACAGCAGTGACAGTTCCTTACAGATTTTATCAGCCTCCATTCAGTAACAGAGCAGAGTGTTGGAGTGAAAAAATACATGCACTGCCATTGCCTTAACCAGTCTAATTTCCCTGTCTAGCTGTTACCTGGACAAGGAAACACACTGGGACATTGTCATTCAAAACCAGTGATGGAATATGAAGTTAACAGGTTTGATTGAAAGGGCCCACAGTGTAGCTAATCACAGAATGGTGTTGCAAAGCCCTACTTACTGAAGGAGTCAGAGCAGTAGTGGCCTCACCCTTTCTTCCCTTTTGATATATGCCCTAGCTTTCAGCTATCTGTGGCCTACTCTTACAGCCTCTTTACAGTCCAAAACCGACACTATTCTCTGTAAGCCCAGCCGACAACCCCCAATCCATTCCTCATTCCCTCCTCTCCCACGCCCACAGTTCCTAGAAGAGGCGCAGCACTGGCCCAGAGTCCCCAGGCTGTACCATCAGTGCCTCCCCCAGAGCCCAGCACACTGACAGCCCTCCAGACAAGTGTAACGTCGGCCTCCTCCGGAGCCCAGAGAGCTGCCACAAGTGCTTAGCAGCGAAGTGTGAGTCTTAATGTGGATGTAAGCCCCCAGGATCAACCACCGCCACATGATGGCTCCAGGAGCATCTTCCCTTCTCTTCACGCCCAGGGATTCACCTCGCTTCCATTACATTAGCATGTCGCTGTTAAATCATTTACTCCTTTTTACTCTCTTCCTTACCCGCCAACTCCGTTCTCTCCCGGGGCTCTGGGAGTGTTAGCAATCCCATCAATACTAGCCTTCTGAGGGCTTTTACTATAGCCCTCTCTCACAGAATGGAGCACTGTGCCCCTAAAAGCCAAACCAGGAGCATCCGAGGAGTAGGAAAGGGCGGCAATCTTTCAATTAGCGTTAAACCTTTAATAGTGTAACGAGCGCCTTGAGTGTCTGCTGTGTGTGCCACTTTCCATACTGTTCCTCTGTGTTTTTTAGTAGAGCTGAGGAGACCTGTCATAGCCAAATAAGCCTGCTTCCATGCCTCAGGGCATCTCGCTGTGTGTGATAGTGGTGACTGGGATCTCAGACATGCTCAACAGTTACAGGACGGGGGAGTGTGGAAAACAAGATATGATTCCTACAAACAAACAGATAGATAATATCATGGATAAGTGTATAATAACTGCTAAGACTAGATATACAGTGCTGTATCATCTATTGCAATATAAGTTCTGATAAGACGTACTGTAGGAGTGAGTGTGAAGGAGCAGTGGTGAGTGGGTGGGTGACTGTGCTATGTGTAAAGCTGGGGTGTAATATACTAAGCTGCTAATGTGCGTCTCCTCTGATGAATTGTTTGATAGCCAAACACTTCCTGTGTGGACAGATAGGACTGTGTTCATAATGGGATATCCCGTTGAGTACAAGTTCTCATTTTACCACTGCGACCTGGCCAAGATGAAGCAAAGCAGTGCGACACAAACAACACAGAGTTACACACGGAATAAACAAACGTACAGTCAATAACACAATAGAAAAAAAGTCTATATACAGTGTGTGAAAAGGTAAGGCAATAACTAGGCCATAGTAGCGAAGTAATTACAATTTAGCAAATTAACACTGGAGTGATAGATGTGCAGATGATGATGTGCAAGTAGAAATACTGGTGTGCATAAGAGCAAAAAAGTAAATAAAAATAATATGGGGATGAGGTAGGTAGATTGGATGGGCTATTTACAGATGGGCTGTGTACAGCTGCAGCGATCGGTTAGCTGCCCAGATATCTGATGTTTAAAGATAGTGAGGGAGATATAAGTCTCCAACTTCAGCGATTTTTGCAATTCGTTCCAGTCATTGGCAGCAGAGAACTGGAAGGAAAGGCGGCCAAAGCAGGTGTTGGCTTTGGGGATGACCAGTGAGATATACCTGCTGGAGCGCATGCTATGGGTGGGTGTTGTTATCGTGACCAGTGAGCTGAGATAAGCCGGAGCTTTACCTAGCAAATACTTATAGATGACCTGCAGCCAGTGGGTCTGGCGACGAATATGTAGCGAGGGCCAGCCGACGAGAGCATACAGGTTGCAGTGGTGGGTGGTATATGGGGCTTTGGTGACAAAACGGATGGCACTGTGATAGACGGCATCTAGTTTGCTGAGCAGAGTGTTGGAGGCTATTTTGTAAATGTGTCACATTCGTTCTCCTCCTCGTCTGAGGAGGAGCATGGATCGGACCAAAACGCAGAGTGATATGAATACATCTTCTTTTATTAGAGACGAAGATTAAACAAACACTATTCAAAAACAATAAACCACGAACGTGAAGCTACAAACGAAAGTGCACACACAGCTACTAACGTTAGACATAGACAATTACTGTCACGTTCCTGACCTGTTTTCTGTTGTTTTTGTATGTGTTTAGTTGGTCAGGGCGTGAGTTGGGGTGGGCATTCTATGTTATGTGTTTCTATGTTAGGTTAAGTGTGTTGCCTGATATGGTTCTCAATTAGAGGCAGGTGTTTGACGTTTCCTCTGATTGAGAACCATATTAAGGTAGGCTGTTCTCACTGTTTGTTTGTGGGTGATTGTTGCTGTGTCTGTGTTTGTGCACCACACGGTACTGTTTCATTTTGTTTAGTCTGTTCGTGCGTTCTTCGTTTTATGTTAGTTCGCATGTTCAGGTCTGTTGACGTCGTTTGTTGTTTTGTAGTTTGTCTTGTATTTTCGTATTCGTTATTATAATTAAATTCATTATGTCTACATACCTCGCTGCGTGTTGGTCCGATCCATGCTCCTCCCCGTCTGAGGAGGAAAACGACTTAGACGAACGTTACAGAATCACCCACCAACAAAGGGGTCCTGTGCATCTCTATAGGGGTGCCACATAGAGGAGCCGCTAGAGGAGCCGCTAGAGCCGCCAGATGGCTCAGGTGGCGCTGGGCAGACGGATGGCTCAGATGGCGCTGGGCAGACGGATGGCTCAGATGGCGCTGGGCAGACGGATGGCTCAGATGGCGCTGGGCAGACGGATGGCTCAGACGGCGCTGGACAGACGGATGGCTCAGACGGCGCTGGGCAGGCAGATGGCTCAGACGGCGCTGGGCAGACGAGCAGTGCAGGCGGCGTTGGGCAGACGAGCAGTGCAGGCGGCGTTGGGCAGACGAGCAGTGCAGGCGGCGTTGGGCAGACGGCCGACTCTGACCTGCTGAGGCGCACAGTAGGCCTGGTGCGTGGTACCGGAACTGGAGGTACCGGGCTGGGGACATGCACCTGAAGGATAGTGCGGGGAGAAGGAACAGGGCATACTGGACCCTGGAGACGCACATTAGGCCTAGTCCCTGGTGCCGGAACTGGTGGTACCGGGCTGGGGACACGCATCTGAAGGCTAGTGCGGGGAGAAGGAACAGGGCATACTGGACCCTGGAGACGCACATTAGGCCTAGTGCGTGGTGCCGGCACTGGTGGTACCGGGCTGGGGACACGCATCTCAGGGCTAGTGCGGGGAGCAGCAACAGGACGCACAGGACTCTGGAGACGCACAGGAGGCTTGGTGCGTGGTGTAGGCACTGGTGGTAATAGGCTGGAGACACGCACCACAGGGCTAGTGCGTGGAGGAGGAACAGGGCTCTGGAGACGCACAGGAAACCTGGTGCGTGGTGTAGGCACTGGTGGTACTGGGCTGGGGCGGGGAGGTGGCGCCGGAAATACCGGACCGTGCAGGCGTACTGGCTCCCTTGAGCACTGAGCCTGCCCAACCTTACCTGGTTGTATGCTCCCCGTAGCCCGACCAGTGCGGGGAGGTGGAATAACCCGCACTGGGCTGTGTAGGCGAACCGGGGACACCATGCGTAAGGCTGGTGCCATGTATGCCGGCCCGAGGAGACGCTCTGGAGACCAGACGCATTGAGCCGGCTTCATGGCACCTGGCTCAATGCCTAATCTAGCCCTGCCAGTGCGGGGAGGTGGAATAACCCGCCGGGCTATGTACACGTACAGGAGACACCGTGCGCTCTACCGCATAACACGGTGTCTGCCCGTACTTTCGCGCTCCACGGTAAGCTCGGGGAGTTGGCGCAGGTCTCCTACCTGACTTCGCCACACTCCCGTGTAGCCTCCCCCCAAGAATTTTTTTGGGCTGACTCACAGGCTTCCTACCGCGTCGTCGTGCTGCCTCCATTCGCCGGTATCCCTCCTCGCATTGTTCCAGAGAATCCCAGGTGGGCTCCGGCATTCGCCCTGGGTCGATCGCCCACCTGTCTATCTCCTCCCACGTAGTATAGTCCAGATCCAGCTCCCATTGCCATAAATCCTGTGTATGTTCCTGCTGCCGCTTGACACGCTGCTTGGTCCCGTTCTGGTGGGTAATTCTGTCACGTTCGTTCTCCTCCTCGTCTGAGGAGGAGCATGGATCGGACCAAAACGCAGTGATATGAATACATCTTCTTTTATTAGAGACGAAGATGAAACGAACACTATACAAAAACAATAAACCACAAACGTGAAGCTACAAACGAAAGTGCACACACAGCTACTAACGTTAGACATAGACAATTACCCACAAAACCCAATGCCTATGGCTGCCTTAAATATGGCTCTCAATCAGAGACAATGAACCACAGCTGCCTCTAATTGAGAACCAATCTAGGCAGCCATAGACATACAAAACCCCTAGACAAGACACTGACCCATTTAACCTACAAACCCCTAGACAATCCAAAAACACATACATTCCCCATGTCACACCCTGACCTAACTAAAATAATAAAGAAAACAAAGAATAATAAGGCCAGGGCGTGACAAAAATCGCCAAAGTCAAGGATTGGTAGGATAGTCCGTTTTATGAGGTTATGTTTGGCGGTATGAGTGAAGGAGGCTTTGTTGCGAAATAGGAAGCCGATTCTAGATTTAATTTTGGATTGGAGATGTTTAATATCTCTGGAAGTCTGGAAGGAGAGTTTACAGTCTAGCCAGACACCTAGGTATTTGTATTTGTCCACATATTCTAAGTCAGAACCATCCAGAGTAGTGATGCTAGTCGGGCGGGTGGATCGGTTGAAGAGCATGCATTTAGTTTTACTAGCATTTAAAAGCAGTTGGAGGCCACGGAAGGAGTGTTGTATGGCATTGAAGCTCGTCTGGAGGTTTGTTAACACAGTGTCCAAAGGGTCAGAAATATACAGAATGGTGTCGTCTGTGTAGAGGTGGATCAGAGAATCACCAGCAGCAAGAGCGACATCATTGATGTACACAGAGAAAAGAGTCGGCCCGAGAATTGAACCCTCTGGCACCCCTATAGAGACTGCCAGAGGTCCAGACAACAGGCCCTCCAATTTTACACACTGAACTCTATCTGAGAAGTAGTTGGTGAACCAGGCGAGGCAGTCATTTGAGAAACCAAGGCTATTTAGTCTGCCGATAAGAATACAGTGATTGACAGAGTCGAAAGCATTGGCCAGGTAGATGAAAATGGCTGCACAGTACTGTCTTTTATCGATGGCGGTTATGATATCGTTTAGTACCTTGAGCGTGGCTGAGGTGCACCCGTGACCAGCTCGGAAACCGGATTACACAGCAGAGAAGGTACGGTGGGATTCGAAATGGTCAGTGAGCTGTTTGTTAACTTGGCTTTCGAAGACTTTAGAAAGGCAGGGCAGGATGGATTTAGGTCTGTAACAATTTAGGTCTAGAGTGTCATCCCCTTTGAACAGGGCTTTCCAATCTTTAGGGATCTCGGACGATACGAAAGAGAGGTTGAACAGACTGGTAACAGGGATTGCAACAATGGCGGCGGATAATTTTAGAAAGAGAGAGTCCAGATTGTCTAGCCCAGTTGATTTGTACGGGTCCAGGTTTTGCAGCTCTTTCAGAGCATCTGCTATCTGGATTTGGGTGAAGGAGAAGCTGGGGAGGCTTGGGCAAGTTGCTGCGGGGGGTGTGGAGCTGTTGGTCGGGGTTGGGGTTTCCAGGAGGAAAGCATGGCCAGCCGTAGAGAAATGCTTATTGAAATTCTCGATTATCGTGGCTATCACAGTGAAGAAGGACCATAAAGGAGAACCACGGTTCAATACCCAGTAGGTCCTACGACACACAGCCACAGCAAAGGACAAATGAGAAAAGTTATGACATAACCATTCAAAGCAGTGGGTACTATAAGTGCATTGCATTGTACTCAGAGTCAAGTCAATGGAGAAAAACAGTGTGGAAAATGAATGCTTCAACCCAGTCTGCTCTGTCTGGAATTTCTCTCATTATCTTTTTCTCCCAGAGCCTTTCATGGGTGCTGCTGTCTGAGCTGGCCCAACAGCATCAATAATGGAGTCAACATGGGCACTGGTAGAGACTGAAGGGTAAAATAACCTTGACAAAGAGCAGATGCCAAATGGTGTGTTCACTGACAAACCACTGACAAACCCCGACATCTGGATGAAGGGAACCTCCATCCTTTGCACGCTGAAGTCTCACATTATGGCGTGCGTTCAACGGTCCTCTTTCACATAGCAATGATGTGTAAGGTTTGGGCATTCTCCCTTCCAGGGCCCTGGTCATACAGTACAGTATCACAGGCTCCCCGAGTGCTTCTTTAACATCCAGACCACACAACTACCACACAGCTGAGAGTGTGCAGCCTGAAAATCTTCCAGGAGCCGATTTCAACAAATGAGCTCTCCAGCCTCTGGTCGCCCCCGGGGCTGAGTTCTGACAGACACATTATGAGTGTAATGGGTGGAGTTTATGTAAACAGAATATTACGGTTTACAATGAATAATGAATGAGGCAGCAGGCTGAGAGGAAATTGGTGGTACACCTAGTTGTCACAGGGCCTAATGGATTCCAAACAGTCTTGTGTTACAAGCAGACTAAATGAAGCAGCGCTCTGTTTATGCTGACATGTTAATGTGCTTTAAAGCTACTTTACTGGCAGGCAGTAGGGCTCCGGCACGCCCTGCACCGCTCATCAATGACGTCTCAGAGAGAGAGAGACAGAGCGGATCGTGGAGATTCAAAAAGGATTACATACACGCAAAGAAATGTGAAAACATGACGCTGTTGTTGACTAGTTGTAGTGCAAATAGAGGCTAGTGATGTACTGAGGGAGTGGGGTTGAGGGGTAGGGGTGCAGGGGTAGGGTAGGGGGGCAGGGGTAGGGTAGTAGGGGGGCAGGGGTAGGGTAGTAGGGGTGTAGGGGTAGGGTAGGGGTTAGGGGTAGGGTAGTAGGGGTAGGTTGGCAGGGGTGTAGGGGTAGAGTAGTAGGGGTGTAGAGGTAGGGTAGGGGTTAGGGGTAGGGTAGTAGGGGTAGGTTGGCAGGGGTGTAGAGGTAGGGTAGGGATTAGGGGTAGGGGTAGGTTAGTAGGGGTAGGTTGGCAAGGGTGTAGGGGTAGAGTAGTAGGGGTGTAGAGGTAGGGTAGGGGTTAAGGGTAGGGTAGTAGGGGTAGGTTGGCAGGGGTGTAGGGGTAGAGTAGTAGGGGTGTAGAGGTAGGGTAGGGGTTATGGGTAGGGTAGTAGGGGTAGGTTGGCAGGGGTGTAGAGGGATGGTAGGGGTTAGGGGTAGGATTAGGGTAGTATGGGTAGGTTGGCAAGGGTGTAGGGCTAGAGTAGTAGGGGTGTAGGGGAAGGGTTGGGGTTAGGGGTAGGGTAATAGGGGTAGGTTGGCAGGGGTGTAGGGGTAGGTTAGTAGGAGTGCAGGGGTGGTGGGGTAGGGATGTAGGGGTGGGTTAGTAGGAGTGTAGGGGTAGGGTGGTAGTGGCCCAGGGGTAGGAATGCAGGGGTAGGGTGGTAGTCGTGCAGGGGTAGGGAGGCAGTGGTACGAGTGCAAGGTTAGGATAGAAGGGGTGCAGGGGTAGGATAGTAAGGGTTCAGGGATACGGATGCAGGGGTAGGATGGAAGGGGTAGGGTGGTAGGGATGCAGGGGTAGGGTAGAAGGGGTGCAGGGGTAGGGTGGTAGGGGTTCAGGGGTAGGGGTGCAGGGGTAGGATGGTAGGGGTTCAGGGGTAGGGGTGCAGTGGTAGGGTAGAAGGGGTAGCACATGGGGATGTGTGAAACTTACTCCTCAGCCTGAAGTGGTACTCGCAAAGTGACGTCCTACTGTGGTGCCTAATGACCCGGATCTACAGTTTGAGGGGTGAATGTAGCACATGGGGATGTGTGAAACTTACTTCTCAGCCTGAAGTGTCCCCACTTGCGCTAGAGCGTAGCTGGGGTCATTAATCAGGGTGCCCCTCCCTGTTGGTTCCATTCATCAGCCCTGAGTTTCAGACGGAAACCCCATATACCCCTTGCCTGCCTGGGTCAAACAGTCCACAGCAGGCAATTGATGACCAGCCCCTTCCCCTCCACCTCCCTGAGCTCTCCATGTTCAAACTACCCTCTCATAACACTATTACTACTCATCCCTACTGTACAGTATATGACGAGGGACAGCATACTGTACAACTCCACGGAGCTGTATTTACTGTTTACAACTGTCATACACTTTTCACCATAAGCAATATTTTACTCAATGCTTGACTGAGTGACTGACAGAGTGTGTATGTGTGTGAGAGAGAGAGAGAGAGAGAGAGAGAGAGAGAGAGAGAGAGAGAGAGAGAGAGAGAGAGAGAGAGAGAGAGAGAGAGAGAGAGAGAGAGAGAGAGAGAGAGAGAGAGAGAGAGAGAGAGAGGAGAGAGAGAGAGAGAGAGAGAGGAGAGAGAGAGAGAGAGAGAGAGAGAGAGAGAGAGGAGAGAGAGAGAGAGAGAGAGAGAGAGAGAGAGAGAGAGCGCGAGAGGGGGATGCAGACATGTATGCAGTAATGACGACCGTGATTCCTGTGCCCTCTTTGTAAGTGAATTAGGATGTGCTGCCTGCTATTTATCTCAAGTCCTCCAAAGGCAGCAGCAGTGAAAGAAGCCTGAAAAACACAGACCTCAGCTGGTCTTCATTCGAGATATGTGGGCAGTGGACACACACACACACACACACACACACACACACACACACACACACACACACACACACACACACACACACACACACACACACACACACACACACCCTTCCCTTGGCCCTGTCATCTAGCATTATTTATCAATGCGCTGACGTCTACCATGGAGCCCGCACCACATGAGAAAGTGATATGATTGATGTGAGACATGGTTCCATCTGAATGCAGACTGCTCCTGGGCAACTGCCTCGCCTTTATCTCTCCTCCTCTACTCTGGCCTGCTCAGTGAGAGGCAGGCCGTATATCAGTAGTTTAAGTGCTTCTCCTGATGAGTCCGAGACCATGGATGGGGTGTGTATAGGCCTACATGTATGTGTGTGTTCATTTTGGTGGAGGATGGGTTGTGTTCACGTGAGGGCTGCATGTGTATCCACATTGATGTTGGTGTGCATGTGTGTGTGAGCACTAAAAGGGGTGGGCACACACTAGCAGTGACAGAGGAGGTGTTAGACGGCTCCCAGGGCTGCTGTGTGTCGGCCTGCCTTCTCTTTCATCTTAATACAAACAGAAAAACTGACACATTTTCAAGGATCCTAAAATTCCTGACTTGTGAGCTGCCTCCACATTGCCAGCAGGGAATGAGGAATGAGATGACTCAAGTGTCCCTTCACACCACAGGGTGTGTGTGTGTGTGTGTGTGTGAATACGGCATGAAATCAACAACAGAAGGGAATGCAGACACCCTGAGTTAATTCATCATTACATATTTGGAGCTCTCAGGCTCCAATGTTTGATCTGCAGGGGTGTGGGTGGAATACCAATGTAGTGGCCCAGTCACTGCCATCATATAAAGGCTAAACAAATATGAAGCGTGTGTCTGTACATTTTTGCCAAGCAACGCAAAGTTTTTTCAATTATTAGGTAAAGAATTTCACTATTCATCACAATATATCCTCAAAATAACACAAATAATATAGCAAAATTTGCTGTAGATGAATTTGCTTTGTGTTTAGAAGCTTCGGATTGCATGTTGTAATGTATTCTATTTACCCTTCATGATAATTGTGGTCCAAAAAGGCCTTTTTAAACGGGGGTTAAAGGGCATGAGACCATGGAATGGGTTTGAATGAGGAGTCACAAGGGTCAGTCCCTTCAATCTATAGAGAAAGAATAGAATCAGGATGACTTCATAATATCCACTGTGCCTTAGAGCTGCAGAACAACCAAACCATTTGGCTGCAAAATGGTTTGGATCTTGGCTCGTAAATGGGAGGTTTCTGGTTCAAATCCCATGTCACAACCCTTGAGAAAAGCACTTAACATCAATTGCTTCAATAAAAATATCCAGACGAATAAGAGAATACATATTTTTTTGCCTTTAAGAGCATCTGGTATGTAAAGATCTGATGACAATAATAACCCACCATAATGGCTGGATAGGGAAATGTCATTGAGTCAGCCAAGGAAATGGAAATGGTTTGTTACCTATGCCTCCCCCAAAGTGGAGTAAACCCCTTTAAACTTGGTAATCTTGTTAAGGGCTGCTCTACATACTCTACGGAGTGTTGGGTTTTGATCAACCTGATGTGTAGTCAAAGGTTATTTCAGATTCTGATATTATTGCAGTCAAATCCCATTCTTCCTCTGGGACAGTGATTCAGCTTATCCAGTTTAGAATCCTTCAGTCCAAAACTCCAAACTCATAACACTAACCTGCATATTCAGGCTAAAATACAGCCCTGTTCAACAAGGAAATGAAGGTATGGTGTTACAAAGCTCAGGGGTGACCCAGGCCAAAGGGTCTGACGCATCATAGAAAAGTCTGACAGCATAAAAGTGGAGAGTATAGGACGAGTATAGGTCTTTTATATCCGCTTGACCCCTCTACAAAGGCCTAGTCTTACCAGTCTCCCTGATCAAAGTCATATCAGACTAAAGGTGAGGTGAAGAGTCAATTGGTTCACATAAAATAATGAGTGACTGTGACAAACAATATAAACAGTGCATGAGTGCTGACAGAGTCCTGAGCCCTGGACAATCTCATCTCAGTCCCACTGAAAACAAGACTCAAAAATCTGCCCAAACGTGTCCTGCAGTAAAAGTGTCAAGGGGGTTCATTTTTATTTGGCCTCACATTCAGAGTAAAATACAGGCACATCAGAGGTCTACCGGGCAGGGCAGTGGTTTGTCCATCATCTGGGGGCATGCAAGGCCTGACCTCATCATTGCAATGGACATCACCTCTCTAGCTTGCTCATATCCCCACTGGTATCCACACACATACCTACTAGGGAAAACATCCATTGAACTGCAGCTTGATTGGAAGGTGATTGTTTCCACCCAAGGTAGGTGGTGCTCAGGTCCAGAGGAGTCTGCTGCCTCCCTCCTGCCCTGCAATGTAAATCCCAGATGTGGCCGTGCTACTGCTGGTAATGAGGAGGAAGTGGAGGGTCCAGGGCACGACACCTCAGAGGGATTAAACCACAGAAACGCTTCCCTGTGGAAGCATAAACACAAACACTGGAGTAGCTAGCAACCCAGTGGTTTAACCCTCCAGATCCCTAACAAACAACAGAAATATACACAGCTAGGGCCTGAGCGGAGGAAGCAGATAAAACAGTGGGTCTAATTGAAGCAGGGTGGGATGGAGGACACACAGTCACAGAGCCGTGTCTAGAGAGAGGATTGACCAGAGGAAGCCGCTGCAGTGGCACAGCAACAGGTAGCAGACAGACACACAGAGCAGAGTTCAAAGAAAAGGGATTCCAATGCATACTGCATAACTGTAGACATCTGGGCCTGCAATCAGCAGGCTACTCTAAAGGGCTGCCAAGGCAAACAGGGCAATAACAAATCCACTTTGCAGATCATCGATCTGCCTCTGCCAGGGCCAGGTAAACACGCTGGGGCTGAAGTTTGCTTTTTAAACCAGGGCCCAGGGATCGAGGGGAGTCAACTAGCCTCCCGTCCACCCCAACCACAGACGAGTTGTCTTCTTCTCTTCTCTCTAGCTCTACATATAGGTCTGTCAGAAGAAATTCTCCATCTATCCAATAGTCACTACAACCCAATCAAATAGTGAGAAGTTTCTCTAGAGAATTATGACTTACACATAGTATAGCATCATCATAGTGTTTGCTAATTGATGTTTACCAAGTTCATGTAAGTCAGTTATCTGTGCAACAGGCAATTGTAATGCAAGCTTAGAACACAGCAGAAAGGATCATCACAGACAGAACAACATCAGATAGTGTAGAACCTGTATAATCTACTAAAAGAACATCAATGGCTGTATCACATACCTCTGTCTCGCTCTCTCCTTCAGATCCACAAAACAGTCTATTGATTAACAGGTATGACAGTAAAATATGGCAGATTTCCTTTACTAAGCTTTCAAACAAGACCGTGCTTCGGACCAGCTGTGAGTTCTGTTATGTCTTATACACACAGGGACACACACACCGGCAAAACTCGGGGCAGGAGACAACCTCCATTGAGAGAGCAAATGAGCTGTTCCACCCCAAGAGACCAGTGCTTATAGTGCGGAAACACAGTCCAGATCCCCTGATAGAAGAACAGGCAGGTTGGAGGAAATGGAGCTTGATGGTTGGGATGATTAACACAGGGTGTAGCTCTAATGAAAGGATCTGGGTCAGCCATAAACATCCAAGCCCGCCTGATGTTATTATATGTGCCTTAAATGTCTGCTCCATCATCTGCCCACTTCTCATACAGTGCTCTTTACCTGACCATGGATGATGGCATCTGTTACTCACATACGCATGAGGCCATCTTAACCCACAAGCTTTAGTGGAAGGGAAATGGGATTGAAAGTGCATCTAAGGAAATAGAAATAACAAACATGTCTTCTTCTTATGTTTTGATTGTGTCAACGCCTGGCAAACTTCATAGTAGTCCATATTGTCAGCAACACCTTAGTAATGTTTCTTTTAGCCGAAACAGTTTGGTGGGCTTTAAGTAGGAAAGAAGAGGGAGACGGAAGGCTAGAATTGAGATAAAAACAATGTTTGGAAAACTAGGTCAGTAAAGAGAGACTGATGAAACGTATAGATGATTCATTCCGCTTTAATGTTTATTGACGTTGTGCCGGCCAATGGTCCATATTTGTGTACCTCATTCTAGTACTTCAGGGGGAGAATGTTGTAAGGCTTTTGACCTCTCATACATCCCATGCTTTGCAGCTGTATTGACATGTGTTGGTCACATAACAAGTAAAATAAGTACTCCTTATCCAACCTCTCAGATCTTATGAAAAGATCTGGATCTCGCAGGATGTTTACAGATCCTATTGACCTTTCGCCCCAGATTTTTGGCAACCAAATACAGTGCTCCAGTGGATAGCAACTGTCGCTAACCAAGCTAACCAAGTCCGACGCCTCAGACAACCTCACGTTTCAAGCTCGTGTTTCAAACGCATGGAAGCCAATAAGGGCAATGGCGAAAAGAGGGATTTTTTTAATTTTAAAAAGGAATTATTTAAATAGCAAAATGATTGAACAGTGCACCAGGGGTACGTGGCTGTGATTCCTGAAATGCAGAGCCTTTTGCGCATGAGCTTAGCTAGCTAACGTCGCCAGGACATCGCCTGCAAGCGTGATTGGGGACTTCTATTGGAGAAGAAGTTTCTGCCCATCTTCATACTGTACTATCTTTGATAGTGGGCAGAACAACCAAGGAGGTGGGCAGAGCCGAGCATGAGCTAGCGAGATCCTATTGGCGCATCTATTTGCATATTTCTGTTAGGGAACGCCTACTCTGTGAAGTGCACATGTGCAATAACTCAATTAGCCCTTGCACTCCTTCTAAACAACACCATTTTTTACAACTTTTAGAAAGGGTCAATTCTACAAAACTTAGTGCACTCTGTTCGTAACATAGTACAGTTTTGGGAACGGAAAACTGTATTGAGATCTAATGTTTTACCGATTAGAACATTTGCAGAATGGGCCTCCCGAGTGGCACAGCGGTCTAAGGCACTGCATCGCAGTGCATGAGGCATCACTATAGACCCGGGTTTGATCCCAGGCTGTGTCACAGCCGATCGTGACTGGGAGACACATGAGGCGGCGCACAATTGGTCCAACGTTGTCCGAGTTAGGGGAGGGTTTGGCCGGACTGGATGTCCTTGTCTCATCTCGCTCTAACGATTCCCTTTGGCGCGCCGGGCACCTGCAAGCTGACTTCGGTCGCCAGTTGTAGGGTATTTCTTCTGCAAAATTGGTGGGGCTGGATTCCGGGTTAAGCAAGCAGTGTGTCAAGAAGCAGTGCGGCTTGGCAGGGTTGTGTTTCGGAGGACGCGTGGCTCTTGATCTTCGCCTCTCCCGAGTCCGTAGGGGAGATGCAGCGATGAGACAAGACTGTAACAACCATTTGGATATCACGAAATTGGGGAGAAACAAAAAAATGGCTAAATGTCAGCCAAGTTTTATCTTGCTCCATCCTTCCCCACTTCCCGACATTGGACTTTCTCTCATTGCCATATTTGGTGGTGAGAAAAAGTTCTAAACAGATGCTTCAGATTTATAGCCCATGTGACATGTCTGAGTTTCCCTTTTTTATCTATGATTGCATGTTGTAGGAAGGTAAGGAAGGTAAGGAAGGTAATGCACAGCTTGTGGAGAAAGCATAGAAGAAATACTGTTTTTTAAATTAAATGTTTAAGAAGTGAGGGTTTGTGTCTCTTTGAGGTGGTTGGGCAAAGAGGTCCAGATACATGGGACGGGGCACGTAATCAATATATATATATAATCATGTTACATATGGAATCAAAATACATAGTGTATTGGAACCTAAGTATTGTGACAATATCGAGGTCCCTAGCAATTCCCAGCCCGTAGAATTTATTTTCCTTTTTGAATTGACTGAAACGGAAATGGAGTTGACCACAACCCTGGACATCATAGCGTGCTTAATATAACAAACTTTCTCACATTAAGTTACATTTTATTTTTATTTTTTACATTTGAGTCCTTTGAAGTTAGGGCCCGATTCCGACTTAGGAAATTATACCATTCGTTCTTCGACTTACCTTATCAAGGTGCGTAAGAGGCTTCGCAGGCGTGATTCCCTTGCGATTGCTGAATAAATATAATTCAACTGCTGCACACCTTCCCACTTGCTGGCCAACAGATTTTCTCGTGGAGTTTTCATTTATCTTAAGCCATCCCTTTAAATACAGTGTACCTTTAGTTCAAATTTTGTAGACAGAGAGAACGTTGAGAGAACAGGTTCAGAAAATAGGGATCAATGAAGTTCAAGGTCAGAATACGCATAGAGAGAATAGTGCATAAAAAGGTAATAACCTTCCATTTACGCACACCTAACTCGTTTTAGACTGATCCAATGAACCATTGCATTTCTGTTCAAAATGTTGTATCATGACTGCCCAAATGTGCCTAATTTGTTTTGTTAATAACTTTTCATGTTCAAAATGGTGCACTCTCCTCAAACAATAGCATGGTATTATTTCACTGTAATAGCTACTGTAAATTGGACAGTGCAGTTATATTAACAAGAATTTAAGCTTCCTGCCAATATCACATATGTCTATGTCCTGGGAAATGTTCTTGTTACTTACAACCTCATGCTAATCGCATTAGCCTACGTTAGCTCAAGGGAAGTGACACTGATCCCGAAGACGTTTTAAGATAGCTAGGTGAGAGACAACCACATATCACAGTCATAGTAAGTAAATATTTTGTTATTTACAGTTAGTTCATTTATCTTAACCCTAAAAGCGCCAACAGGAGTCAATTCTGAACCAAAGGGGTCAAAAATGTCATCATTTTGAAACCCTTTTTTTTAATCTTTTGGAAACGTTGGGACTTTGACAAGCTACCGGGGGAAAAAACACACCATTTACCATGATTCTGTTTTAATATGGAGGAATTAAAAATACATGATATTTTGTAGTGGTACGCTGAAATTGTGGAATCAATAGTAAACTTTGTCAAATTTGGCATAAAAGTAGATGTACAGCATGTATCTTGAAAAGAGTTCGATATGAAGCCACCCCAGATTTGGCCCCTGGGGGGGCATAGTCACTTTAACCAAAAAATAACTAAACAATATAAATACATATTTAGCTTCCATTCAATAATGAAAGTCTCATCTTTCAGATGCAATTGAAACGGAGTTGATAGGCCATAGTGTTCCAAAGTTAGACTAAAAGTCTGATGGCACCATTGCCCATATCGGTGAACATCTTAGGTCGTACCAGTATGTCAGATTAGCTTTGTGTAACGGGTTTCCTCTTCATCGTCTGAAGAGGAGCAGCAAGGATCGGACCAATGCGCAGCGTGGTAAGTGTCCATAATGATATATTTAATAAATCAAACAGAACACTGAACGAAATAACAAAAGTACAAAACAAACAACCCGAAACAGTCCCGTATGGTGAAAACACTAACACAGGATACAACCACCCACAAAAACCAATGAAAAACAGGCTACCTTAATATGGCTCCCAATCAGAGACAACGACTGACACTTGCCTCTGATTGAGAACCATACTAGGTCAAAAACATAGAAACAGACAACCTAGACATACAACATAGAATGCCCACCCACATCACACCCTGACAAAACAAAACATAGAAACATACAAAGCAATCTATGGTCAGGGCGTGACACTTTGGGATACGGGGCAGCATTCGGAATTTTGGATGAAAAGCGTGCCCAAAGTAAACTGCCTGCTACTCAGGCCCAGAAGCAAGGATATGCATATACTTGGTAGATTTGGATGGAAAACACTCTAAAGTTCCCAAAACTGTTAAAATAATGTCTGTGAGTATAACAAAACTGAAATGGCATGCAAAAACCTGAGGAAAATCCATCCAAGAAGTGTTATTATTTTGAAATGGGTGTTTTTCCATTGAAAGCCTATCCACCATTTAAAGGGATATGACCCAGAATCCGTTCCCTATGGCTTCTACTAGGTGTGACCAGTCTTTAGACATTGTTTCAGGCCTTTATTATAAAAAATGAGGGAGAATGAGCAGTTTCAATGAGAGGCCAGTGGAAAGTCCCCAACCTGTTTGGTGCGCAATCCTGAGAGCGCGGCTTTCGTTGTTCTTCTTTTATATTGACAACGTTATTGTCCGGTTGAAATATTATTGATTATTTAGGCTAAAAACAACCTGAGGATTGAGTATAAACATCGTTTGACATGTTTCTACGAACTTTACGGATACTATTTGGAATTTTAGTTTGCCTCTTGTGACCGCGTTTGAGCCATTGGATTACTGAACAAAACGCGCCAACAAAATTGAGGTTGTTGGATATAAAGAGGGACTTTATCGAACAAAAAAAACGTTTATTGTGTAACTGGGAGTCTTGTGACTGCAACCATACGAAGATCATCAAAGGTAAGTGATTAATTTTATTGCTATTTCTGACTTTCGTGACTAAGCTACTTGGCTGCTAACTGTTTGTAATGTTTTGTGAGCTGAGCGCTGTCCTCAGATAATCACATGGTTTGCATTCGCCCTAATGCCTTTTTGAAATCTGACACGGCGGCTGGATTAACAACAAGTAAAGCTTTATTTTGATGTATTGCACTTGTGATTTCATGACAGTTAAATATTTATAGTAACTTAATTTGAATTTGGCGCTTTGCAATTTCACCGGAAGTTGTTGAGGTGGGACGCTAGCGTCCACTGATCCATAAGAAGTTTTAATCACCAATGTCTCAGCCTCTGAGTATCACAGAAACACAACACTTTGAATGAATAACAGACAAATGTTCATAACAACTGGCTATGGATGAAATGTATAATTTATATTTGTGTGGCAACACAAATTGCAACACTTTGCGAAGAAGTAGGTTTACAGACATGTTCAGAAAAGATGGGCAGGCACTCAGCTGTCCTGACAGTAAATATATGTTTCTTTGAGAGCAGAGTAGAGTTCATAGCGTCTACTGAAAATAATTACAAGTTAATCAGGGTTACGTACTGGATGTCCCCAACTAAGCCCCTGTAGCTCATCCCAACAAGGGCCCGCCAGGCTGTGGATGGATCTGTTGCAGCCTGCAGCCCTCTATTCCCATATATCAAATCTCTCTCTCTTCTGTGCCTCCCTGCTGGGCAAATTTGTCCAATTAGATACGGCCCCACAGGGAGGTATTCAGTTTGAAATGTGGCCACTAGCTGCAGATTAAGCCACAATAAAGAGGGTTTCACAGATACGCTCATTTAAAGACTTCAATAGGCAGGGCCAGAGACCGCACAGACACACACAGCGCATGCAGACAGACAGACACAGTGCTGGTGAAAACGTCCTCCCAACACATATGAAAACAAAAACACACACAGGGCACAGTACCTACCCTCACATAGACACACTGGAGGCCAGTACCCACCCTTACACAGACAAACACACACACAGGGCCCAGTACCTATCCTTACACAGATAGACACACACACAGGGCCCAGTACCCACACTTACACAGATAGACACACACACACAGGGCCCAGTACCTACTCTCACTTAGACACACTGGAGCCCAGTACCCACCCTTAAACAGACACAGACACACACATAAAGCCCAGTACATAATCAATAATCAAATAAAATGTTATTCATCACATATACAGTTTACAGCATGTATAAAAGGTGCAGTGAAATGCTTGCTTGCTAGCTCCCTCAATATTGCAGTACAACACCTCTGCCCCCTAGGTGTCTGTGATGAGCCTCCGGCTGATCTGTCTCACACCCGACCATCCGTGGTGACATAATCCAAGCCCCTGGCCCAGACTAAGAGCTTTACAGGTGTCAGAAGAGGCCAGCTGCCACCTTCAATGGAATCCAATGACTGAAAATACATACCTGGCGGGTGGCACTCAGGAGACTGGGTTACAAGCGGACAAATTACAAGCGAATCAAACGCAATGGAACATGGAGCCAAGAAAAGTAGGGATTGACACACACCCAAAGTGGGAGGCACTCATGAAGTATTTTACTGCAGTCAATCAGATCAACTCCAAACCCCTCCTTCAGACGCAAAGGAAATAGATTATTACATTTTACATTTTAGTCATCTAGCAGACGCTCTTATCCAGAACGTCTTATAGCGATGTTTAAATCAATCCACGATTGTGCACCCCAATACATATCAGACATGCTGTCACGGCCGTCGAAAGAACGGGACCAAAGCGCAGCGTGGTGAGTGTACATTTTCCTTTTATTTATAGAAATGTCGCCAAGAAAACAAGGAAATGACCGTGAAGCTTAACTTCGGCTATAGTGCCACAAACAAAGACAACTACCCACTACAAAAGGAGGGAAAAAGGGCTACCTAAGTATGGTTCCCAATCAGAGACAACGATAGATAGCTATCCCTGATTGAAAACCTTACCCGGTCAAAACATAGAAAACAAAAACATAGAATGTCCACCCCAAATCACACCCTGACCAAACCAAATAGAGACATAAAAAGCCTCTCTAAGGTCAGGGTGTGACACATGCTTTTAAGTTATGTACCGAGTGGGTCCCGCAGGTCCTCTGGCACTGGCCTTTTAATAATCCCAAAGCCTAGAACCAACAGGCATTGAGCCTTTAGTTATTATGCTCCCAGCCTCTGGAATAGCCTGCCAGAGAACCTGAGGGGAGTCGAAACTGTGGACATATTTAAAAGAGATCTTAAAACACGCCTTATTAGCTTTGATTTTCCTTATTTTCCTTTTTCCTTTTTAGTCATTCAGTATTTATTGTTATTCTTTTGTTTTTTATTCTCTTTTGTTTGTTGTGTAGTAAATATTTCCGTTTTTATTTTCATATTAAACAAAAATATAATATTATGTGAAGCACAATACATTGCATTCCATGTCTGAAATGTTTTGCATAAATCAAGCTGGATTTTCAAGTTTTTAAGTTTAAAGTCTTCAAGTTTTAATGTCACATGCACAAGTACAGTAAAAAGCCTTTCTTGCAAACTCAAAACCCAACAATGCAATTATCAATAACAATGTAACACTAGAATTTTTTACAAAGAAATAAGAAGAAATATGAAGAACACAATACCATACTATATACAGGGTCAGTTCCAATACCATACTATATACAGGGTCAGTTCAATACCATACTATATACAGGGTCAGTTCCATACCATACTATATACAGGGTCAGTTCAATACCATACTATATACAGGGTCAGTTCAATACCATACTATATACAGGGTCAGTTCCAATACCATACTATATACAGGGTCAGTTCAATACCATACTATATACAGAGTCAGTTACAATACCATACTATATACAGGGTCAGTTCAATACCATACTATATACAGGGTCAGTTCCAATACCATACTATATACAGGGTCAGTTCCATACCATACTATATACAGGGTCAGTTCAATACCATACTATATACAGGGTCAGTTCAATACCATACTATATACAGGGTCAGTTCAATACCATACTATATACAGGGTCAGTTCAATACCATACTATATACAGGGTCAGTTCAATACCATACTATATATACAGGGTCAGTTCCAATACCAAATCAAATCAAATCAAATCAAATTTATTAGTCACATACACATGGTTAGCAGATGTTAATGCGAGTGTAGCGAAATGCTTGTGCTTCTAGTTCCGACAATGCAGTAATAACAACAAGTAATCTAACCTAACAATTCCGCAACTACTACCTTATACACGCAAGTGTAAAGGGATAAAGAATATGTACATAAAGATATATGAATGAGTGATGGTACAGACGGCATAGGCAAGGTGCAGTAGATGGTATAGAGTACGGTATATACCTATGAGATGAGTACTGTAGGGTATGTAAACATAAAGTGGCATAGTTTAAAGTGGCTAGTGGTCCATGTATTACATAAGATGGCAAGATGCAGTAGATGATATAGAGTACAGTATATACATATACATAAGAGATGTGTAATGTAGGGTATGTAAACATTATATTAGGTGGCATTGTTTAAAGTGGCTGGTGGTACATTTTTACATAATTTCCATCAATTCCCATTTTTAAGGTGGCTGGAGCTGAGTCAGTTTGTTGGCAGCGGCCGCTAAATGTTAGTGGTGGCTGTTTAACAGTCTGATGGCCTTGAGATAGAAGCTGTTTTTCAGTCTCTCGGTCCCTGCTTGGATGCACCTGTACTGACCTCGCCTTCTGGATGATAGCGGGGTGAACAGGTAGTGGCTTGGGTGGTTGTTGTCCTTGATGATCTTTATGGCCTTCCTGTGACATCGGGTGGTGTAGGTGTCCTGGAGGGCAGGTAGTTTGCCCCGGGTGATGCGTTCTGCCGACCTCACTACCCTCTGGAGAGCCTTACGGTTGTGTGCGGAGCAGTTGCCGTACCAGGCGGTGATACAGCTCGACAGGATGCTCTCGATTGTGCATCTGTAGAAGTTTGTGAGTGCTTTTGGTGACAAGCCGAATTTCTTCAGCCTCCTGAGGTTGAAGAGGCGCTGCTGCGCCTTCTTCACAACGCTGTCTGTGTGGGTGGACCAATTCAGTTTGTCCGTGATGTGTACACCGAGGAACTTAAAACTTTCCACCTTCTCCACTACTGACCCGTCGATGTGGATAGGGGGGAGCTCCCTCTGCTGTTTACCATACTATACTATATACAGGGTCAGTTCAATACCATACTATATACAGGGTCAGTTCAATACCATACTATATACAGGGTCAATTCAATACCATACTATATATACAGGGTCAGTTCAATACCATACTATATACAGGGTCAGTTCAATACCATACTATATACAGGGTCAGTTCAATACCATACTATATACAGGGTCAGTTCCAATACCATACTATATACAGGGTCAGTTCAATACCATACTATATACAGGGTCAGTTCAATACCATACTATATACAGGGTCAGTTCCAATACCATACTATATACAGGGTCAGTTCAATACCATACTATATACAGGGTCAGTTCCATACCATACTATATACAGGGTCAGTTCAATACCATACTATATACAGGGTCAGTTCCATACCATACTATATACAGGGTCAGTTCAATACCATACTATATACAGGGTCAGTTCAATACCATACTATATACAGGGTCAGTTCAATACCATACTATATACAGGGTCAGTTCCAATACCATACTATATACAGGGTCAGTTCCAATACCATACTATATACAGAGTCAGTTCAATACCATACTATATAGAGGGTCAGTTAAATACCATACTATATACAGGGTTAGTTCAATACCATACTATATACAGGGTCAGTTCCAATACCATACTATATACAGGGTCAGTTCAATACCATACTATATACAGGGTCAGTTAAATACCATACTATATACAGGGTCAGTTCAATACCATACTATATACAAGGTCAGTTCAATACCATACTATATACAGGGTCAGTTAAATACCATACTATATACAGGGTCAGTTCAATACCATACTATATATAGGGTCAGTTCAATACCATACTATATACAGGGTCAGTTCCAATACCATACTATATACAGGGTCAGTTCCAATACCATACTATATACAGGGTCAGTTCAATACCATACTATATATACAGGGTCAGTTAATACTATACTATATACAGGGTCAGTTCCATACCATACTATATACAGGGTCAGTTCCATACCATACTATATACAGGGTCAGTTCCAATACCATACTATATACAGGGTCAGTTCAATACCATACTATATACAGGGTCAGTTAAATACCATACTATATACAGGGTCAGTTAATACTATACTATATACAGGGTCAGTTCAATACCATACTATATACAGGGTCAGTTCCATACCATACTATATACAGGGTCAGTTCAATACCATACTATATACAGGGTCAGTTCCAATACCATACTATATACAGGGTCAGTTCAATACCATACTATATACAGGGTCAGTTCAATACCATACTATATACAGGGTCAGTTCCAATACCATACTATATACAGGGTCAGTTCCAATACCATACTATATACAGAGTCAGTTCAATACCATACTATATAGAGGGTCAGTTAAATACCATACTATATACAGGGTTAGTTCAATACCATACTATATACAGGGTCAGTTCCAATACCATACTATATACAGGGTCAGTTCAATACCATACTATATACAGGGTCAGTTAAATACCATACTATATACAGGGTCAGTTCAATACCATACTATATACAAGGTCAGTTCAATACCATACTATATACAGGGTCAGTTAAATACCATACTATATACAGGGTCAGTTCAATACCATACTATATATAGGGTCAGTTCAATACCATACTATATACAGGGTCAGTTCCAATACCATACTATATACAGGGTCAGTTCCAATACCATACTATATACAGGGTCAGTTCAATACCATACTATATACAGGGTCAGTTAATACTATACTATATACAGGGTCAGTTCCATACCATACTATATACAGGGTCAGTTCCATACCATACTATATACAGGGTCAGTTCCAATACCATACTATATACAGGGTCAGTTCAATACCATACTATATACAGGGTCAGTTAAATACCATACTATATACAGGGTCAGTTAATACTATACTATATACAGGGTCAGTTAATACTATACTATATACAGGGTCAGTTCAATACCATACTATATACAGGGTTAGTTCCATACCATACTATATACAGGGTCAGTTCAATACCATACTATATACAGGGTCAGTTCCAATACCATACTATATACAGGGTCAGTTCCATACCATACTATATACAGGGTCAGTTCCATACCATACTATATACAGGGTCAGTTCAATACCATACTATATACAGGGTCAGTTCAATACCATACTATATACAGGGTCAGTTCAATACCATACTATATACAGGGTCAGTTCCAATACCATACTATATACAGGGTCAGTTCCATACCATACTATATACAGGGTCAGTTCCAATACCATACTATACACCGGGTCAGTTCCAATACCATACTAAAATACTGTGCCCAAACAAAAATAAAAGGTCAATAAGGATACAAGGTTAACTCTGACAGTATGTATAACTATTGTTAGCTATTTATCAGTCTTATTGCTTGGGGATAGAAGCTGTTCAAGAGCCTGTTGGTGCCAGACTTGAAGCACTGGTACCGCTTGCCGTGCGGAAGCAGAGAGAATAGTCTATGGCTTGGGTGGTTGGAGTCTTTAACGATTTTCCGGGCCTTCCTTTCACACCGCCTGATATAGATGTCCTGGATGGCTGGGAGCTCTGCCCCAGTGATGTAGCGCCAATGCGATTGAGGGCAGTGCTATTTCTTGAGCTGCACTGTCGGTTAAGGGCTTGTAAGTAAGCATTTCACGGTAAGGTCTACACTTGTTGTATTCGGCACATGTGACAAATAAAGTTTGATTTGATTGCCATACCAGGCAGAGACGCAGCCAGTCAAAATGCTCTCAATAATTTGACAGGAGTGATTAGGGTTAAGTGCCTTGCTCAAGGGCACATCAACAGATATTTCACCTAGTCGGCTCAGAGATTTGAATCAGCGACCTTTCAGTTACCGGCCCAAAGCTCTTAACCACTAGGCTACCTACCGTAAACTGATGATAAATCCAAAACTTTATATCACAAAATGCTCCACATACAGCAGGTCTTCCTCTCTTCAGAAGAAGCAAATCGGACATTCCATAACACTCAGTTGACATCACAGAAGCAGATCCCCTGGCAAAGGCATCCACAGCTTCATCTGATGCTAATCATAGCATGATTTGATGCTATCCACAGCCCACAGAGAAGCTTTAATGCTCATTTAGGCAGTAAAGTAGGTCCCAAGGGTCATACTGCCTGCTGTTTTGCTAGGGTGGGTCATTGGTTGATAGACTGATTAAAAAACAACAGACACATATGTACATTAGTGAAAATTGCCATGATTATTAGGTAACAAATTACCAGCTGTTCCTTGAGGAAAGTTCTACTCAGTCAGTAACTATTGTCTCAGACAGGGACAGATTGGGACCAGAAATTGTCCTAGGCATTTCTAATGCAAATGCCCATTTCTATCCTCGAGGCCCCCAACAGGCCCACTGGGGCAAATGCCAGCGAATCTGGCATTTGACAGAATTGTCCTGTTGCCAGTCCTTAAAGAACTGTGACATATTCAAAGAAACCAAGTCACTTTTATTGGTTTGGTTCAGTAAATGTTGACAACTTCAGCAGTATTATGGATATATCCTCTTCATTTGAGAAAGGGGGATACATAGTCAGCTGTACAACTGAATGCATCTTCTGCATTTAACCCAACCCCTCTGAATCAGAGAGGTGTGGGGGGCTGCCATAATCAACAGCACCCAGGGAACAGTGGGTTAACTGCCTTGCTTAGGGGCAGAACACCTGATTTTTACCTTGTCAGCTCAGGGATTCGATCCAGCAGCCTTACCAGTTACTGACCCAACACTCTGACCACTAGGCTACCTGCCATCATTTATTAACGTTGTTATGGGCATAGCCAAATAATTGAAGCGATGGATTCAACTTCAACTTTACTTCCCTACTGCAGCGCGCCATGGCAAACTTGCTGAGGTTAACTATTTGAAGAGTCAATATATAGAGCATAAATGTAAAGTAATAAGAATGAGTGTATGAGTGTAATTTTATACTTATTTCATTCATGTTCGCTAACGTTAGCTAGAGTTATTAGTATTTCTGACGTGATAATAAGGGTAGTCGTGTTGTGTAAGAGTTAAGGGCCTCCACCAAGCCAATAACTATAACGATAACTATAATAATAAACTATAGTCTACATAACTACAAAACATTGGTGAGCATCCACACTAGAGGAAAGTTTATCATTCTACAGTCCTACACCTGTCAATCAACTGATTAACGCATTCTACTGCATGCTGCCTATTAATACGGTGGTAACCTGAAGCATCAGGCTGGCATTTCCACTCACCACCAAATATGGTGATGAGAGGAAGCCCAGTGGCAGGCAATGGGAGAAGATGGAGCCAGATGGATTGCAGCCCAAATAAATGCTTCACAGACTTCAAGTAACAGACACATATAAACATCAACTGTTCAGAAGAGACTGTGTGAATCAGGCCTTCATGGTCGAATTGCTGCAAAGAAACCACTACTAAAGGATACCAATAAGAAGAAGAGACTTGCTTGGGCAAAGAAACACGAGCAATGGACATTAGACCGGTGGAAATCTGTCCTTTTTTCTGATGAGTACAAATTTTAGATTTTTGGTTCCAACCGCCGTGTCTTTGTGAGACGCAGAGTATATGAACGGATGATCTCTGCATGTTTGGTTCCAACCGTGAAGCATGGAGGAGGTGTGATGGTGCTTTTCTGGTGACACTGTCTGTGATTTACTTAGAATGTAAGGTACACTTAAACAGCATGGCTACCACAGCATTCTGCTGCGATATGCCATCCAATCTGGTTTGCACTTAGTGGGACGATCATTTGATTTTCAACAAGACAACAACCCAACACACCTCCAGGCTGTGTAAGGGCTATTTGCCCAAGAAGGAGAGTGATGGAGTGCTGCATCAGATGACCTGGCCTCCACAATCACCTGACCTTAACCCAATTGAGATGTTTTGCGATGAGTTTTTTATTTATTTATTTATTTCACCTTTATTTAACCAGGTAGGCAAATTGAGAACACGTTCTCATTTACAATTGCGACCTGGCCAAGATAAAGCAAAGCAGTTCGACACATACAACAACACATAGTTACACATGGAGTAAAACAAACATACAGTCAATAATACAGTGAAAAATAAGTCTATATACAATATGAGCAAGTGAGGTGAGATAAGGGAGGTGAAGGCAAACAAAATATATATATAAATAAATAAAAATATAAAAAGGCCATGGTGGCGAAGTAAATACAATATAGCAAGTAAAAAAAGTAAAAAAAAGTAGAGATAGTAGAGATAGAAAAAAGTAGAGATAGAAATAATGGGGTGCAAAGGAGCAAAATAAATAAATAAATAAATACAGTAGGTAAAGAGGTAGTTGTTTGGGCTAAATTATAGATGGGCTATGTACAGGTGCAGTAATCTATGAGCTGCTCTGACAGCTGGAGTTGGACCGCAGAGTGAAGGAAAAGCAGCCAACAAGTGCTTAGCATATGTGGGAAGCTGGTTGTGTGTGCAAAGGGTGGCTACTTTGAAGAATCTAAAATATATTTTGATTTGTTTAACACTTTCTTTGGTTACTACATGATTCCATATGTGTTATTTCATAGTTTTGATGTCTTCACTATTATTCTACAAAGTAGAAAATAGTAAAAATAAATAAAACCCTTGAATGAGTAGGTTTGTCCAAACTAATGACTGGTACTCTAAGTATTCAGACCCTTTACTCAGTACTTTGTTGAAGAACCTTTGGCAGCAATTACAGCCTCGAGTCTTCTTGGGATTGACGCTACAAGCTTGGCACACTTGTATTTGGGGAGTTTCTCCCATATTTCTCTGCAGATCCTGTCAAGCTCTGTCAGGTTGCACAGCTATTTTTAGGTCTTATCAGAGATATTTGATCGGGTTCAAGTCCGGGCTCTGGCTGGGCCACACTTCTGTGTGGTCCTGGCTGTGTGCTTAGGGTCATTGTCCTGTTGGAAGAATAACTTTCGCTCTAGTCTGACATCCTGAGTGCTCTGGAGCAGTTTTCCATCAAGGTTCTCTCTGTATTTTGCTCTGTTTATCTTTCCCTTGATCCTGACTAGTCCCCCAGTCCCTGCCGCTGAAGAACATCACCACAGCATTATGCTGCTACCACCATGCTTCACTGTAGCGATGTTGCCAGGTTTCCTCCAGCCGTGACTCTTGGCATTCAGGCCTAAGAGTTCAATCTTGGTTTCATCAGACCAGATAATCTTGTTTATCATGAGTCCTTTAGGTGCCTTTTGGTAAACTCCAAGCAGGATGTCATGTGCCTTTTACTGAGGAGTGGCTTCCGTCTGGCCACTCTACCATAAAGGTAGAGATGGTTATCCTTCTGGAAGGTACTCCCATCTTCACAGAGGATCTCTGGAGCTCTGTCAGAGTGACCATAGGGTACTTGGTCATCTCCCTGACCAAGCCCCTATCCCAGATTGCTCTGTCTCGGAGCTCTACGGACAATTCCTTCAACCTTATGGCTTGGTTTTTGATCTGACATGCACTGTCAACTATGGGACCTTATATAGACAGGTGTGTGCCTTAATTGTTCCAAGATGGCGTAGCAGTCGGACGTGTGTTTTGTCTTGTCCCGTCCTGTCCCGTGTGAATATAGTTTTCCCACGTTTTTCCCCCGTATATATTTCGTATATATTTTAATCTCACTTTCCATCTACGGACTGAATATACTCTCCTGCAACCCGCCTCACCCAATGTGGTACTGATCTGCTATATTTATACTTTAAAACCGGATCCCCATCAGAAGCTAGCCAGCTAACTAGCTGCTAATTAGTAGACAGTTAGCCACTGCTAGCGGTCTTCCCTGTTAACTCGGATACCAGCCAACCTCAGCTCGGCCAATATCTGACAGTCTGCACAGCACAATAACAACCCAGAGCATATCGGACTGATTTATTTTTCTCTACCACATCTCCGGATTCCTACCGCAAGCTCTGAACCTTTACATCGGATCATCACAGCTAGCTTGCAGCAATCCGAGTGGCTACTCCTTGTTGACGTTTCTGTCCCGAAGCAAGCACAAGTTAGCCTTGAGCTAACCTAGAGCTAGACCCATTTCCCGGCTAGCCGAAGAGGTCCACTAGCCAATTCTTCGGTTACAATACCTCTTTTGCCAATTGGCCTGGACCCTTTACTGCCGACACGGAGCCCCGCCGATCCATCACGACTGGTCTGCCGACGTAATGGTCCGAGGTGGCTTCAACAGGCTCTTCCGTTGCGACCCCATCTGCTAGCCCCGGCCCGTTAGTTGTCTGAATCGCCGTGTCTCCAGCTCGCCTAGCGTAGTAGCGACAACTGAATCGGCTCCCTGACTAATCTATTGCTACTCATTGGACCCTATGATCACTCAGCTACACATGCCTCTCCCTAATGTCAATATGCCTCGTCTATTGCTGTTTTGGTAAGTGATTATTGTCTTATGTCACTGTAGAGCCCTCAGCCCTGCCCAATATGCCTTAGATAGCCCTTTTGTTCCACCCCTCACACATGCAGTGACCTCACCTGGCTAAACTGGTGCCTCTAGAGACTTAACCTCTCTCATCGTCACTCAATGCCTAGGTTTACCTCCACTGTACTCACATCCTGCCATACCCTTGTCTGTACATTATGCCTTGAATCTATTCTTCCACGCTCAGAAATCTGCTCCTTTTACTCTCTGTTCCGAACGACACTAGACGACCAGTTCTTATAGCCTTTAGCCGTACCCTTATCCTACTCCTCCTCTGTTCCTCTAGTGATGTAGAGGTTAATCCAGGCCCAGCAGGCCCCCAGCACCACTCCCATTCCCCAGGCTCTCTCATTTGTTGACCTCTGTAACCGTAAAAGCCTTGATTTCATGCATGTTAACATTAGAAGCCTCCTCCCTAAGTTTGTTTAATTTACTGCTTTAGCACACTCCGCCAACCATGACGTCCTAGCCGTGTCTGAATCCTGGCTTAGGGAGGACACCAAAAATCCTGAAATTTCCATCCCCAACTACAACATTTTCCGATGAGATAGAACTGCCAAAGGGGGCTGAGTTGCAATCTTCTGCAAAGATAACCTGCAGAGTTCTGTGCCCAAACAATTCGAGCTTCTACTTTTAAAAATCCACCTTTTCAGAAACAAGTCTCTCACCGTTTCCACATGTTATAGACCCCCCTCAGCCCCCAGCGGTGCCCTGGACACCATATGTGAATTGATTGCCCCCCATCTATCTTCAGAGTTCATACTGTTAGGTGACCTAAACTGGGATATGCTTAACACCCCGGCCATTTTACAATCTAAACTAGATGCCCTCAATCTCACACAAATTATCAAGGAACCTACCAGGTACAACCCTAAATCCGTAACCATAGGCACACTCTTAGATATCATCCTGACCAACTTGCCCTCTAAATACACCTCTGCTGTCTTCAACCAGGATCTCAGTGATCACTGCCTCATTGCCTGCGTCCGTAATGGGTTTGCGGTCAAACGACCACCCCTCATCACTTTCAAACACTCCCTAAAACACTTCAGCAAGCAGGCGTTTCTAATCGGCCTGGCCTGGGAATCCTGGAAGGATATTGACCTCATCTCAGAAATTTGCATCCTGTAGCACTAATTCCAAAAGGTTTTGGGATACTGTAAAGTCCATGGAGAATAAGAGCACCTCCTCCCAGCTGCCCATTGCACTGAGGCTAGGAAACACTGTCCCCACCGATAAATATACGACAATCGATCATTTCAATAAGCATTTCTCAACAGCTGGCCATGCTTTCCACCTGGCTGCCCCTACCCCGTCCAACAGCACAGCACAGCACCCCCCCCCCCCCCCCCCCGCTTCTCCTTCACCCAAATCCAGACAGCTGATGTTCTGAAAGAGCTGCAAAATCTGGATCCCTACAAACCAGCTGGGCTAGACAATCTGGACCCTCTCTTTCTTAAATGATCTGCCAAAATTGTTGCAACCCCTATTACTAGTCTGTTCAACCTCTCTTTCGTATCATCTGAGATCCCCAAAGATTGGAAAGCTGCCGCGGTTATCCCCCTCTTCAAAGGGGGTGACACTCTAGACCCAAACTGTTACAGACCTGTTCTATCCTGCCCTGCCTTTCTAAAATCTTCGAAAGCCAATCTTCGAAAGCCAAGATCACAGACCATTTCGAATCCCACTCTGGTTTCCGAGCTGGTCATGGGTGCACCTCAGCCACGCTCAAGGTCCTAAACAATATCATAACCGCCATCGATAAAACCGCCATCGACAGTACTGCGCAGCCGTCTTCATCAACCTGGCCAAGGCTTTCGACTCTGTCAATCACCGCATTCTTATCGGCAGACTCAATAGCCTTGGTTTCTCAAATGACTGCCTCGCCTGGTTCACCAACTGCTTCTCAGATATAGTTGAGTGTGTTAAATCGGAGGGCCTGTTGTCTGGACCTCTGGCATTCTCTATGGGGGTGCCACAGAGTTCAATTCTCGGGCCGACTCTCTTCTCTGTATGTATCAATGATGTCACTCTTGCTGCTGGTGATTCTCTGATCCACCTCTACGCAGACAACAGCCTTCTGTATACATCTGGCCCTTCTTTAAGACACTGTGTTAACAAACCTCCAAACGAGCTTCAATGCCATACAACACTCCTTCCGTGGCCTCCAACTGCTTTTAAAGGCTAGTAAAACTAAATGCATGCTCTTCAACCTATTGCTGCCCGCACCCACCCGCCCGACTAGAATCACTACTCTGGACGGTTCTGACTTAGAATATGTGGACGAATACAAATGCCTAGTTGTCTGGTTAGACTGTAAACTCTCCTTCCAGACTCATATTAAACATCTCCAATCCAAAATTAAATCTAGAATCGGCTTCCTATTTCGCAACAAAGCCTCCTTCACTCATGCTGCCAAACATACCCTCGTAAAACTGACTATTCTACCAATCCTTGACTTCAGCGATGTCATTTACAAAATAGCCTCCAACACTCTACTCAGCAAACTGGATGTAGTCTATCACAGTGCCATCAGTGTTGTCACCAAAGCCCCATGTACTACCCACCACTGCGACCTGTATGCTCTCGTTTGCTGGCCCTCGCTACATATTCTTTGCTAAACCCACTGGATCTAGGTCATCTATGAGTCTTTGCTAAGTAAAGTCCAGCCTTATCTCATCTCACTGATCACCATAGCAACACCCACCCGTAGCACACACTCCAGCAGGTATATCTCACTGGTCATCCCCAAAGCCAACACTTCCTTTGGCCGCCTTTCCTTCCAGTTCTCTGTTGTCAATGACTGGAACGAATTGCAAAAATCACTGGAGCTGGAGACTTATATCTCCCTTTCTAACTTTAAACATCAGCTGTCAGAGCAGCTTACCAATCACTGTACCTGTACACAGCCAATCTGTTAAAAAAAAAAAAAAAAATATTTTACCAGGTAAGTTGACTGAGAACACGTTCTCATTTGCAGCAACGACCTGGGGAGTAGTTACAGGGGAGAGGAGGGGGATGAATGAGCCAATTGTAAACTGGGGATTATTAGGTGACCATGATGGTTTGAGGGCCAGATTGGGAATTTAGCCAGGACACCGGGGTTAACACCCCTACTCTTACAATAAGTGCCATGGGATCTTTAATGACCTCAGAGAGTCAGGGCACCCGTTTAACGTCCCATCCGAAAGACGGCACCCTACACAGGGCAGTGTCCCCAAATCACTGCCCTGGGGCATTGGGATATTTTTTAGACCAGAGGAAAGAGTGCCTCCTACTGGCCCTCCAACACCACTTCCAGCAGCATCTGGTCTCCCATCCAGGGACTGACCAGGACCAACCCTGCTTAGCTTCAGAAGCAAGCCAGCAGTGGTATGCAGGGTGGTATGCTGCTGGCAAGTAGTGGCAAATAGCTCACCCAACTACCTCATCCCCATTTTGTTATTTATCTTCTTGCTCTTTGCACCCCAGTATCTCTACTTGCACATCATCATCTGCACATCTATCACTCAATGTTAATACTAAATTGTAATTATTTAGCCTCTATGGCCTATTTATTGCCTTACCTCCCTACTCTTCTACATTTGTACACACTTTACATAGATTTTTCTATTGTGTTACTGACTTACGTTTGTTTATGTGTAACTCTGTGTTGTTGTTTTTGTCGCACTGTTTTGCTTTATCTTGGCCAGGTCGCAGTTGTAAATGAGAACTTGTTCTCAACTGGCCTACCTGGTTACATTAAGGTGAAATATATATTTTTCTTCTCCAAATCATGTTCAATCAATTGAATTTACCACAATCAAGTTGTAGGAACATCTCAAGGATGATCAATGGAAACAGGATGCACCTAAGCTCAATTTCGCAAAGTGTCTGAAAACTTATGCAAATAAGGCATTTCCGTTTTAATTGATGTTTCAATGTAACCAGTAAACAATAAAGATTATACAATCACTGTGAAATTTGTTACTGGACAAAATGGCACTTTTTCCTTGGCTGGGACCTGCCTACGGGGCCTATAATAAGTATTCATCCCACTTGGACTTCTTCACATTTTATTGTGCTACAAAGTGGGATTTAATGGGTTTTTATCACTGATCTACACAAAATACTATGTTATATCAAAGTGTGCGTTTTTTGTTTTGTTTTTTTTGTTTTGTTTTTTACAAATGAATGAAATTGAAACACTAATATATTTTGATTATCTGAGTCAATACATGCTATTACAGCTTTGAGTGTTTTTGGGTAAGTCTCTAGAGCCCTGTTCACTGCAGTCCTTAATGCTCAAATCAGTTTTGTTTTTCCAATACTGACTGTCCAAACAGCAAGTTACAAGTGACCAAATCAGATTTGTGTGTGTTCAGAGCGGTCATTTGCTGACATGGCTAAGCTAGTTGTCATAGTAACGACAGGTGTGTGCACAGTGGTGAAGGCTGATTGATGTTGGTGGTCGTGCTTCCTGTCACTCATAAGTTCTGTTGCAAGATAACATGACAGCCATATCTGCATTGGACGTTTCCCAGTTGTTTTGAATTAAACATTTTAAAGCCTCAAAAGATAAGTTTATCCAACTTTCGAAACAAGTCCTTTTTTTCTAGCTACAGCAGTCAACTAGCTATTTAGGTAGCTGATTAGCTTTCTTGCACATTCACTAATTTGTTTGTAAATAATTAAACTAGTTAGCTACCACACGTTATTGTCAAACTGTTAACAGAGTAGGTACTGTAGCAAGCAACAAGAAATGCCAAATAAGAGTCTAAAAACCAGTTGACTGCAAATAAATCAGATTTGACATGGCCGCAGGTTAGCGTTTTCATACATGAATCTTGCTCTGGAGGCCGCTCTGCAGTGTGGTCACCACATAGTCATAAAATCTGATTTTTAACCTAACCTTAACCCTAACCACACTGCTAACAGTGAAGCATGGTAGTGGCAGCATCATGCTGTGGGGATGTTTCTCAGCGGCAGGGACTGGGAGACTAGTCAGGATCGAGGGAAAGATGAACAGAGCAAAGTACAGAGAGATCCTTGATGAAAACCTGCTCCTGAGTACTCAGGACCTCAGATGTGGTGAAGGTTCACCTTCCAACAGTACAATGACCCTAAGCACACAGTCAACACAATGCGGGAGTGGCTTTGAGACAAATCTCTGAATGTCCTTGAGTGGCCCAGCCAGAGCCAGGACATGGACCTGATCGAAACATCTCTGAAGAGACCTGAAAATATCTGTGCAGCAACGCTCCCCATCCAACCTGACAGAGCTTGAGAGAATCTGTAGAGAAGAATTGGAGAAAACTCCCCAAATACAGGGGTTCCAAGCTTGTAGCATCATACCTAAGAAGACTCGAGGCTGTAATCGCTGCCAAAGGTGCTTCAACAAAGTACTGAGTAAAGGGTCTGAATACTTATGTAAATATGATATTTCTGTTTTTTAATTTTTTATGCATTTGCAAAATTTCCAAAAACCTGTTTTTGCTTTGTCATTATGGGGTATTGTGTGGAGATTGATGAGGTAAAAAAACGATTTAATCATTTTTAAAATATGGCTGTAACGTAACATTTTTTAGAAAAAGTGAAGGGGTCTGAATACTTTCCCGAATGACATGATCAAAAGTATGTCGTCAAACATCTCATTCCAAAATCATGGGCATTAATATGGAGTTCGTATCCCTTTTGCTACTATAATATCCTCCACTCTTCTGGGAAGGCTTTCCACTAGACGTTGGAACATTGCTGCGGGGACTTGCTTCCATTGAGCCACAAGAGCATTAGTGAGGTCAGGCACTGATGCTGGGCGATTAGGCTTGGCTCGCAGTTGGCGTTCCAATTAATCTCAAAGGTGTTCAATGGGTTGAGGTCAGGGCTCTGTGCAGGCCAGTCATGTTCTTCCATACTGATCTCGACAAAGCATTTCTCTATGGACCTCGCTTTGTGCACGGGGTATTGTCATGCTGAAACAGGAAGTGCCTTCCCCAAACTGTTGCCATAAAGTTGGAAGCAAAGAATTGTCAAGAATGTCATTGTATGCTGTAGCATTAAGATCTCCCTTCACTGGAACTAATGGGCCTAGTCCAAACCATGAAAATCAGCCCTAGAACATTATTCCTCCTCCACCAAAGTTTACAGTTGGCACTATGCATTGGGGCAGGTAGAGTTCTCCTGGCATCCGCCAAACCCAGATTCGTCCGTCAGACTGCCAGATGATAAAGACTGATTCATCACTCCAGAGAATGCACGTATTCACTGCTCCAGAGTCCAATGGCGGCGAGCTTTACACCACTCCATTCAACGCTTGGCATTGCGCATGGTGTTCTTAGGCTTGTGTACGGCTTCTTGGCCATGGAAACCCATTTCATGAAGCTCCCGAAGAACAGTTATTGTTTTGACGTTGCTTCCAGAGGCAGTTTGGAACTCGGTAGTGAGTGTTGCAACCAAGGAAAGATGAATTTTACGCGCTACACGCTTCAGCATTCAGGGTCCTGTTCTGTGAGCTTGTGTGGCCTACCACTTTGTGGCTGGGTCGTTGTTGCTCCTAAACGTTGCCACTTCACAATAACAGCACTTACAGTTGACCGGGCAGCTCAAGCAGGGCAGAGTATGTATGGGCCATTCTATAGTACGGGCCATTCTACTGCCAATGTATGTCTGTGGAGATGAAATGGCTGTGTAGTTGATTTTATCCACCTGTCAGCAACGGGTGTGGCTGAAATAGCCAAATCCACTAATTTGAAGGGGTGTCCACATATATATATATATATATACACAGAGGTATGTGGACACCCTTTCAAATTAGTGGATTCTGGAGGCAACTGTGTATATATTTAATTTTATGTTTACATTTTTTATTATTATTTGTAAACATAGAGTTTTCTTTTCACTTTGACATTATGGAGTATTTTGTGTAGATCAATGACAAAAACAAGCCCACTTTGTAACATTACACGTGAAAAGTCCAAGCAGGGTAACTACTTGTTATAGGTAAAACCATATAAATGCCATAAAAAAACATATAAATGCCCATCTAAAGGCACATAAATCCTCAAGGGAGTACCAATGTCAAATAAAGGCATATTTTCCAGGTTTCCTTGACCAAATAGTTGCTTCTGTGCAAAATGTTATTGGTCACATACACATGTTTAGCAGATGTTATTGTGGGTGTAGAGAAATGCTTGTGTTTCTAGCTCCAACAGTACAGTAATATTTAACAATTTCACAACAATACACACAAATCTAAAGTAAAGGAATAGATTTAAGAATATATAAATATTTGAACAAGCAATGTCGGAGTGGCATAGACTAAAATACAGTAGAATAGAAAACAGTATATGCATATGAGATGAGTAATGCAAAATATGTAAACATTACTAAAGTGACTAGTGTTCCATTATTAAAGTGGCCAGTGATTTCAAGTCTTTGTATATACGGCAGCAGCCTCTAAGGTGCTAGTGATTGCAATTTAACAGTCTGATGGCCTTGAGATAAAAGCTGCTTTTCAGTCTCTCGGTCCCAGCTTTGATGCACCTGTACTGACCTTGCCTTCTGGATGATAGTGGGGTGAACATGCAGTGGCTCGGGTGGTTGTTGTCCTTGATTATCTTTTTGGCCTTCCTGTGACATCGGGTGCTGTACTGTAGGTGTCCTAGAGGGCAGGTAGTTTTCCCCAGGTTATGCGTTGGGCAAACCGCACCACCCTCTGGAGAGCTCTGCTGTTGTGGGCGGTGCAAAGCACGTTATCTGGTGAGGTAAATCTGCCTTAAATCTATAAACCTGGTAGTAATGTCTTCGGGGGAAGAACGAGCTCCCAAGGCTTTAAGACTCTTAACCTGACCAACCTCTATATCCTATTGAAATCAGCAGTTTCCTGGAATGCAATAGACAATAAACACATAATAGGCTTCATTATATTTTAACCACAACCATGAGCTGCCACGACTACAACATTACAACGGGATATGAAGAAGAAGAAATGTGCAAATCTACAAACTGACCAGATGTGACTTAAAGAACTATTGAAAATAAAAAATGTGTCTGCCTTGTTTCATATCATTTAACCGTATGTAAGGAGCCCTGACTCAGTGTTGCTACCATCACAGTTTAGCAATGAAACTGCTCTGTGCCTCTGCCTGCCTGCTGATAGACTTTAAAGCAAAACTGCAAAACTGAAACTTTGCTGCCTCCAGTCATTCAGGATACACTGTTTCAGTTTCAATGACTCAATATTTTGACAAAAACGGATGAATATAACTAAGGCTGGGAATGTCAATAAAATCAAAGCAAGGGCAATGATCACAAATCAATCACAACGTGGCTAATAAGCTAGCATAACAATTCGTTTAGCTATTTATTTAGCAAGCTAAAAGCACGGAGTCTAACGTAAGCTAGCTAACTAGCTGCTGGGACAATGTCATATCATTGGACAAGTGGCCAACTTTTGCCCCTCAAATTGTTTTTCAGTGGCTATAGCTAGAGATGCAGGTATCATTTGGTTAGCTAGCAAGACATGTGAATCACTTTGCTAGCTAGCTAGCTATGCTGAACTTGAACGGCTGTTATCCACAGTTAGCATGCATATATCTTAGTTGTTAATCAAATGTATTTTTCATCGATCAAATGGGCTGGCAGGCAGTCCCCATTCAGTTGTCAAAACGTGGGTTGGGACAAGCATGCATTGGCAGTCAAGCTGCAGAAGGGCGAGCAGGCTCCTATTCCCCATCATTTATCAGTACAATTTTGACGACCAACTACAAGCTGATGAAGTTTGAGAGGGTTTATCTACTCTTGCCTTGTTAGATTTTAGCTGATGAAGTTTGAGAGGGTTTATCTACTCTTGCCTTGTTAGATTTTAGCTGACGAAGTTTGTGAGAGTTTATCTACTCTTGCCTTGTTAGATTTTAGCTGGTGAAGTTTGAGAGGGTTTATCTACTCTTGCCTTGTTAGATTTTAGCTGATGAAGTTTGAGAGAGTTTATCTGCTCTTACCTTGTTAGATTTTAGCTGGTGAAGTTTGAGAGGGTTTATCTACTCTTGCCTTGTTAGATTTTAGCTGGTGAAGTTTGAGAGGGTTTATCTACTCTTGCCTTGTTAGATTTTAGCTGATGAAGTTTGAGAGAGTTTATCTGCTCTTGCCTTGTTAGATTTTAGCTGGTGAAGTTTGAGAGGGTTTATCTACTCTTGCCTTGTTAGATTTTAGCTGATGAAGTTTGAGAGAGTTTATCTGCTCTTGCCTTGTTAGATTTTAGCTGGTGAAGTTTGAGAGGGTTTATCTACTCTTGCCTTGTTAGATTTTAGCTGGTGAAGTTTGAGAGGGTTTATCTACTCTTGCCTTGTTAGATTTTAGCTGATGAAGTTTGAGAGAGTTTATCTGCTCTTGCCTTGTTAGATTTTAGCTCATCTCACTCTGGTTAGCATTAGTTGTTGATCTTAGGGAGGAAGAGATAGCCTACCTGTTCATGGTTGTTTGATCAATAGGACTGTAAAGTTCCCAAATGTAAGAGGGCTCCCGTGGTATTTACATATTTGGCAAATGCTTTCTAATGGTCTAAAGTCGCACTGTTGCTACAGCCTGTAAACAAACAGTCCAGTTCAAAGTTTATGATGGCAGGCCTGTGTGGCAAATGGCTTATTTGCATATTGTAGCTCTGATTGGCTATAGCACACTGGTCTGCGTAGACTCTGGTCCTGGACAAGACTGACATGTGTTTATTAGGTTTTATTTACTGCAGTGTCTATTAATTGTCCAAACAAATGGTCGCTTCCCACTCAATATTACTATAGAATTTTCACAATTGCCTTACTCTGCATCATTCCCAAACATTCAATGAAAGAATGAAAATGACCATATACACTGCTCAAAAAAATAAAGGGAACACTTAAACAACACAATGTAACTCCAAGTCAATCACACTTCTGTGAAATCAAACTGTCCACTTAGGAAGCAACACTGATTGACAATAAATTTCACATGCTGTTGTGCAAATGGAATAGACAACAGGTGGAAATTATAGGCAATTAGCAAGACACCCCTAATAGAGGAGTGGTTCTGCAGGTGGTGACCACAGACCACTTCTCAGTTCCTATGCTTCTTGGCTGATGTTTTGGTCACTTTTGAATGCTGGCAGTGCTTTCACTCTAGTGGTAGCATGAGACGGAGTCTACAACCCCATTTATGCACATTTGTGGCCTGCTGGAGGTCATTTTGCAGGGCTCTGGCAGTGCACCTCCTTGCACAATGGCGTAGGTAGCGGTCCTGCTGCTGGGTTGTTGCCCTCCTACGGCCTCCTCCACGTCTCCTGATGTACTGGCCTGTCTCCTGGTAGCGCCTCCATGCTCTGGACACTACGCTGACAGACACAGCAAACCTTTTTGCCACAGCTCGCATTGATGTGCCATCCTGGATGAACTGCACTACCTGAGCCACTTGTGTGGGTTGTAGACTCCGTCTCATGCTACCACTAGAGTGAAAGCACTGCCAGCATTCAAAAGTGACCAAAACATCAGCCAGGAAGCATAGGAACTGAGAAGTGGTGTGTGGTCACCACCTGCAGAACCATTCCTTTTTTGGGGGTGTCTTACTAATTGCCTATAATTTCCACCTTTTGTCTATTCCATTTGCACAACAGCATTTGAAATTTATTGTCAATCAGTGTTGCTTCCTAAGTGGACAGTTTGATTTCACAGAAGTGTGATTGACTTGGAGTTACATTGTGTTGTTTAAGTGTTCCCTTTATTTTTTTGAGCAGTGTATATCTAAGTTCTCGCTTGTCAGAAAATGTTAAAACAAAAGGTGTCATATTCTTCCTGGGGGTGTTTATGGACAGATTTGAATAAGATTTCATGTTGCTAAAACGCTGTCAGTTCCACTTTAAGTCTAGTCTGTTGCAATGTCCTTCATGTTATATACAGCAGTGGGTTTCTGCTAAGTACTTTTAACATGCTTCAGAAAGTTCTGAACTGGGATGCTTACTCACACCTCTTCTCATGATCACATCACTCCATTTTCCACTCCACTGACTGTTCCTATCTGCTCTCGTATTGACTGCAAATCCATCCCCACAGTTAAGTCAACTTGCCCATGAAACCCAGGGCTCTGATCTAAAGTACCTTAGCAACTTGATCAGGCCTTTACCACCCTACACACATCCCGAATTGCTCAAGCACTCCCTTTGCCAGCCCCACTGGCAGCTTAAAACTCTGGGAGGTGTGTAGAGGTTATAGTTGTGCTGCTCCATGGCAGTGGAACATCTTGACATGTTCTAACTGTCTGGTTATCACTATGCAGCTCCATTCAAATATTTAAATACAATTCATTACTATCAAAATCATTGTATTTCCTTCCATCAGTATTTTTGTTCATCTTAATCTCCCGTGTCCCCAGCTCTGCGTGTCCCCAGCTCCGTGTGTCCCCAGCTCCACGTGTCACCAGCTCCGCCTGTCCCCAGCTCCACGTGTCACCAGCTCCGCATGTCACCAGCTCCGTGTGTCCCCAGCTCCGCGTGTCACCAGCTCCGCGTGTCACCAGCTCCGCCTGTCCCCAGCTCCACGTGTCACCAGCTCCGCGTGTCCCCAGCTCCGTGTGTCACCAGCTCCGCGTGTCCCCAGCTCTGCGTGACCGTCTGTAGGTTTGATAGTGGAGGCCTGAAGAACACTCATAGACCTGACCTGACCCCCTGGTGGCCTAAATACCAGTAGCAGACTGTCAGGGGGCAAAAACAGATTACACAAAGGACACCAGTCTCAGCTAATCTATCATTTTGTGTGTCATAAAGGATTAAGTAAAACACTTCATAGGTGACAAAAAAAATAACTGCTGAACAAAATTATTAACCTTGTGTGGCTTGAAACTCTACCTGACCATGATGGTGATGGCATGGCTGATGAGACCAAGGACAAGGATTTGAGACAGTATCTTTTACATCATTAGTAGGGACTTTAACAGTCCTGTGGAAGACGTTCTGACATCCTGGCTGCAACTGAGGCCTGAAGATACAGATTGGATGAGACAACCTCCCTGCACCAGCCCTCCAACCCCACCCCACACCCACATCCTTGACATCAAGCCATTCTCCCCTTAAATATCAGGTCTAGTGTTTCCTTAATGTAATGGAGTTTGATCTGCAGTGTCCAATGTCCAATATTGTGCTGTTATGCTGGAGTTAAGAGGTCTCTGGGGCTTCTCAGGTTCACACACACAAGACCTCCCAGACTGTGTTGTTGGACTGTTGTCTGTACAGTCTCATAACCACAGACAAGCCTGTGATCAGAACTCAGCAATTTGATACACTGCCAGCCTCTGTATGGGGGGGCTGACAACATCTCCGGGTAGATGGACACTGTATCCATGACAAGGTCTGTCCTCCTGGGACTGTCCATCCTGGCATCCTCCCCGCCTAGCACCATAACATTGCAGACCTCCAAACAATGAGGAATCCACAGACGCCCCAGCCTTGGACGCTTTCATTTGTTGTTTCTTTAACAGGGGGAGAGAATTATACTAAAGTCAGCGAAACTAATGATACGAAGCGACAGACATAAATAAAGTTAAGTGCAGAGGGTTGACATGCGCCTAGGGCCCCTTAATTGACTTACTGACAATATTTTGGGGCTGTGGTCAGGCAGCAAGACACCCTGCGCAGACTTTAAGTCTGATAGGTTGGAATTAGATTAGACCCTTGGCACTGGTATTTGACCCGATGTGACAGTGGGGAACAGGTAGCTGGTTTGACAAGATGACCATTAAGATGTCTAAAAAGTCTATAATCAATCCACTTTAATCATGAAATGCAAATTTGACAAGGAGACAACGGTGCTATAAGCCCCATGATCCTCTATTCAAAAGTTCTTGTATAACCCATACATTCACTGGTCTAATCTGGCTGTTTACAGCCCAGCAGGAATATCAACTGTCCTAATGTCTTTGTCACAAGGTGGACAGACTGACCCACCAATACAGCAGTCTGTAGCTGTGTCTCCTGCCCACCCATGTCTGCTGTGAATTAACTCCCTGGGTTTCCTGGAAGACACATTTCTGGCAGATACAGACACAGACAGGGGGTCAACAGATCGGAAAACATGTGCACCACATTCTTTAAGGGGACATGCTGAAGTGAGAAGCCGGCGCCTGACAAGCAAACGTTTAGTCATTTCAGTGGGGGATCGATGGTTTTGACATGCGTGGGGGCCACCTGAGCCACCCGACCACCTGCCCTGCCACCACTCACCAGAATGACAACTCCAACAGCTGGCCCAGGGATTTACACACATTAACAGCCAGTCTGCCAACCCAGTGTGGGGTGAATAACTTTCCTGGGTCACCACCACCATAGCCTCAGCCCAGGCCAGAACTGATAGCTCAGAGTCAAGAGGAACACCTCCTTAAGCGTAACACAGGGGAGTCCAATCTCAAACCTGTTCTCTCAATGGTTCAGCATGACCTTTATTTGCCATCGGCTGAAAGGTCATACTCCTTAATCCGTGCCCACTCCGTTTTGCCGAGCCCCAGAGTGCCACATCAGGATTAGTGCCCTCTTAATGGTGCTTATCAGTGCATGAGAGTGCAAGCAGCATGGTTATTTACACCCTAATCTGTGAGAGAGGGACTAAATCCCTGAGTGATCCCTGCCAGAGCAGCCGCTGTGGTACTGCCCGTCCACCTGCCCGCTGACACCCCGCTCTCAGCACCCTCTCCTGCACTCCTCTGACTGACAACTCTATCAATGAGGTCAGCTTCCATGCAGACACACAAGCACACATTCACACACATCTTAATAGTGTCAACCAGTGCGCAGAAATAAGTGGATAGAAGACCCCTTACGCACACAGAGATAATCAATAAAACAAATATTTTTGAAAAGGCATAATGCAAAACAAATGAAATTTACTAAACCGATACAAGTTTGTTACATTTTTTTTGCATCAGATCATAGAAAGGCTAAGTTACAAGGCTATGCATGGCAGACATTTCAACCAACACTCGTCCTCCTCATATAGCGTGGTGTTTGACCAGATACTACTGCCTAACTAACACATTGTCCAAGTAAAACCAACTAATAAAATACAATGGAACACAACAGACACCTGATTAATTGTTTAATTACTGTTAATTAACATTAACACTATGGAAAGAGTTTTTTTTAAAGTGTTCAATTAAATCCAATTTGATGAATTAGAGGGGGCAACCAAGGTACAACCAAAGTACAACAGCAAGTAATGCCTCCTCCTACATCTTAGGACAGAGTGTTGAGTATTGTACAGACACTCAATTAAGTGTTAAATAGCATTAACTAATTTCTATCTTATGCACATTGAGCGTGGGAAATGAGCTTTACAAATCAAATATTATTATTATTATTAACACTATGGGAAAGGTTATTGGAATTCCACCTTAATTAGCCAACAAGCTGTCAGGGAATAGATAACTAGCTAGCTTGCTTTAGCTAATTGACTGAAGTCTTCCTCAGCACAGTGTTTAGTTGAAACACCTTTTTCAGGGCCAACTAACGAGGTGGACCAAAAGGCAGCATTTTTCAATCGACCAGCCACATTGGCTGGTAGATAGGCTATACCAAAAAATAATTTCAGTCACTCATTCTTTTTATGTGAATCTTCCTGAGTGTAATGTAAATGTAAGGTAAAATACAATATAAAATGACAATATTTGATTTATTTATTTGTTATAATTCCAAGTACAAATGACAAATATCAGGCACAAATATTTGTTATACAAACGATCAGCACTCAACAACTTACATCACCGCATCAAACACTTCAACCACAAAACACAAAGGTACAAACAAGAATAGACCTTAAAGACAAATTAAAATAACTACTAGTGCAATTTTATTCACTCAGACAACATTTCATGATAATGATTCAAGAAGACGTCATTGTTTTGTCCTTAGCTAAGGTTCATGTTTTAACTAGATGATCAAATTCAATCAGAAATATTTGTAATTTTGGTATAGATTCATGGAATTTTTGTTTGTGTCTAAAGTATTTGGCAACAAGAAAATAATCACTATAATTTCAATGGTCCTGTCATCATTGCAATAGTAACATATAATATCCTTCAGGTCAAAAACATGGGTAGCGTTAATAAAGCTAAGTATGTATGCAAGGCTTACCCAAAAATCGATCACAGATTTACATTCACACAACAAGTGTGTAAGATTTCCACCTTCTTTTACACAGAAAACACAGATATTATTAACATCAACAAATTTGGACAGCATGTAATACAATTTTAATCTGTATCTCCTTTGGTGCTTCCAGTAATGTCAGGTTCCATTAGAAAAGCTCTTTACCCCAGAAACCAATTAGTATGGTCAAATTAAGCAACAAGATTACTGACGCCTCCTGAGATGACATCTGAACCTTTGGCAACCAGTGGTGTAAAAACAGACACCTAATTAAAAGTTAATTTACTGTTAACAGTAACACACACACACACACACACACACACACACACACACACACACACACACACACACACACACACACACACACACACACACACACACACACACACACACACACACACACACACACACACACACACACACACACACAGGTTACTACAGGTTACAGTACATTGAAAAAGCCCTTGTCCTCTTCTATCCTATCATCTTTTCCTTCCGCTAAATCCTTCTCCATCCTGTTTCCTGACTCTTTCACCTATTTTGAGTCTTTTCACACTTACTACAATTTGCGTAAAAATACCGTCGGCTACACATATTACTACAATGTAAACTTGTGTACTTGCTACGTCTCGACCTATACCTCTGGAGGTAGAACACGACGCTAGCCCGACAGTTGCCCCCTTGAAGCAGGGCAGTGTAAACAGAAGTGTCTTGTTGAGCCAACACTCCTACTGTATAAATGGTAATAGCAGAGCAATGTTTTTGAAACAGCTGAAATGTACAGACATATTTGAAACTTGTTTTATTGTTTTTACCTGTAACTGCTACATTCTGAAATTGTTGCAGTAGCTGCCAGCTGCACTGAGCCACATAAAACTATGGAAGCCCATCCCCACCAGCTAAAAACATGCAAAAGTAGATCATACAACTAAGATATATTTTTCATTTGTAACGTTGTGTGGTCATTTCAGAGGTGGTCCCACAGGTCCTAGAATGGTGGGGGGATTGTTTTCCTGGGGCCCAGAGTTTTTCCTGATCTGGTAGTAGGCTAATCTAACCAACTCTGGACCCTAGTTGTAGCGTATGACATAGTAATAAATCATGCTTTATATGGGCCTTGATAAGGGTTATGATGGGACCAGATTATTTTATTTTATTTTTCTAATCAGGTCATATAGTAAAAAAAAAAAAAAAACTCCTGGAAAAACCCCTGGCCCTAGGGAGGATGAAAACATTAAAACCCTTTTCACAAACAGAGACAACAATGTGATTGGACAAAACAAACAAAAAAGCAAACAGGACTGAGCTCTCTGTATGCAGGGTTGCATCGTGTAGGCTTTTGGATCTGTAATTAAAAAGATACTCATACAGTATGTCATCACTACTGTGTTGATTGAATAATAAATGAGCCAATTTTAGTCTACAAATACGTAGCTTATGCTATAAAAACATGACGCTACGTCTGGTCATTCTCAGAAGGGATTAGACTAATTGTGCAAGTGAAACACTTCATGAGGCATTTTATTTTATTTGAAACATTTGGTGGTGGGTATGAGCTTCCATATATAACACCTTGTAGGGGTGAATTCACTTACACTATATCCACGTTTTCAGTTTGTTTTCAATGATTTGCATGATATTGATAAAAATGAAGCCTGGTTTGTTGTAATGTTGTAAGGTAGGCCTACTGTACTTTTATATTTGTAGGAGTGGGTTAATCATTCATTTTTGATAGGTTAACATTACATGATGAATATTGTGCTTTTGTCTTAAAGCTAAAATGTAATGAGTGTAGCCTACAGATGACAAAATAAACCCTTTAGTTGTCTGCACATACTGTCCATGCTTGTGAATTGTTGTATTATTCAAGCGTGTAATATGGTATGGTTGCATTATTCAATAGTGTAATATGTTTTAAAATAAACTTTTCTGTCATTGTTGAATAGTTTGTGCTTAATGGTTAGAGGTTACTGTGACATTTACTGTCAATTTGAGCTGCGGCTCAAGAATGTCGCATTGCCAGCGACAACGAAAGGTAAGGCAACGATGTAATATGAATTGAATAGTAGAAATCTCTTTCGCCACCCCGCTCCTCAGACTCTCCTTCATATCTCGTAGTGGGACTCCAACTGTCCCTTTTCCTTCAGGCCGACTCCACCCTCCCCTCTTGCTCTGTGACTCCCTGCGTGCACACAGAAAATATACTTTTTACAACATACATTTTCCCTGAGAACCAAAAGTACTCCTTACATTTTGAATGCTTAGCAGGACAGGAAAATGGTCCAATTCACGCAGTTGTCAAGACAACATCCCTGGTCATCCCTACTGCCTCTGATCTGACGGACTCACTAAACACATGCTTCGTTTGTAAAGGATGTGTTGGAGCATGCCCCTGGCTATCCATAAAATAAAATAAAGAAAAATATGCCGTCTGGTTTGCTTAATATAAGGAATTTTAAATGATTTGTACTTTTACTTATACATTTTATATCTAAAGTATATTTTAGCAATTACATTTACTTTTGATACTTAAGTATATTTCAAACCAAATCCTTTTACTCAAGTAGTATTTTACTAGATGACTTTCACTTTTACTTCAGCCATTTTCTATTAAGGTATCTTTACTTTTATTCAAGTATGACAATTGGGTACTTTTTCCACCACTGAGGAAAACTAATCATCTTTCCACTTCCTCCTCTCTGCCTTCTCTTCTTCTGTATCCACTGCTAAAGCCGCTTTCTATCACTGTAAATTCCAAGTCTATGCCTCCAACCGTAGGAAACTATTTTCCACTTTGAGAACTAGAAGCTGGTGAACTTTATCAACCACTTTGAAAAAAAACAAATGTCCAACTAAGTATTTATTAAAGAGTGACTGCCTTTAAAAAATGACAAATCCCTTTGAAAACGTCCTATGTGACATCAATATGAGTAAGAAACGGTTATTCTACTGTCAAAATTGACTACAAAGTGTAAAATAGGATCATTCTGATCATAAAGTCAGTCTCGTCTAAAACGGAGTTTGGAACATCTGTGCGTCACAACGGGTAAATGAAGGTTGGGTTATGACTTGACGATGTACATTTTTCCACCAACATGGGCTGAACAGCTGCGGTGATTACTCTCTATCCAATAGCATAGACAATGAGACAGACCTGCCCAGCAGCTCCGACTTTGTTAAGATAATACAACACATCGCACATGTTTTTACTTGAGAAATACCGCACCAAACACCTTGGTTAGATTTAAAATTGCACAACAAAAGCATACTAGGCAAAAACATAAAAATGAATTACAGTTATCTTATATTCTTTCTGAGATTTTGAGGAAATAAAATAGGCTTCCGTGTCTACATTGTCTCATGGGGGACAAACATTATTAGCCAAACGCGGAAATTTTGCTTTTCTAATGAGCAACAGAAAAACACGTGTTCAGTTGGCGTGTTCAGTGGCTCTTTAACAGTAACACTATAGAAAAGTTCCTGGAATCTACCGTAATTGGCTAACAAGCTGTGAGGGGATCGTTAACTAGCTTGCTATTGCTTATTAGCTAATTGACTGAAATCTTCCTGAGGCAGCGTAGTGTTTACCCAAATACTACACTCTATCACATATCCAACTTAAACCAATTGAATGAATCAAATGAAAATGCATTTGAATTGTTTTGTGACTTCGGCTGCGTTTACACAGGCATGTCAATTCTGATCTTTTTACACTAATTGGTCTTTTGACCAATCAAATCCGATCTTTTCGCTTCAGATGTTTTTCAGATCTGATCTGATTGGTCAAAAGAACAATTAGTGAAAAAAAGATCAGAATTAGGCTGCTGGTCCACACGCAACCTTCTTGACCACATTGTCGTAGCTCCTATACAATAACAAGTTTTATCTCCTTTGGCACCTTGGGCGAATGGATAAAGTTATTGTAATCTGCCTTGATTGGACTACAAGCTGTGAGGGGATTGATAACAAGTTACGGTAACTAATTATAGCTAATTACCTGAAGTCTGTTCACCAGCTTCTAGTTCTCACTTTTTTCAGGTTTCTGAAGTTGCTATTTCATACCATAAAGAGCTACCTAATGTCTTTCCGCTAAAATTCCAAACACAACACTAATAATTCATGAAATGACAATCAGTTATACAAATGATTCTATATGTACTCATTTTGTTGTTCCATGCTCATCCACATGGTTACATCATTCTTTGACTCTGATCTTCTTGATAAACCAAGGCATCTAAAGATTCTAGCTACTCTTCCCTGCTGACCTTATCCCTTGGCCCACCTTCCCTTGGCTGGCCACTCTAACACAAGGATTAAAAGGACATCAGGTCAGGGCCAATAGGATTTGTAAACAAAGCAATCAATTAAGGCAGAAGCATGCGATCGTGTTCCCCTGCTGACACATGCCAGATTTTACAACGCCTGGATAGCTATTTTACGTTTCACCTAACCACATCATATGTTATAGCAATCTGGTGCTTCCCGGCACAAGCGATGACGTGGCACACAACCATTGGTTGATGCATGCAACTGAGCAGAGGAACACGACGCCTGTGACGTGTTTAGGGGATTTGTGACACCTGTAGGGACGTATAAAATCTGCAATGCAGACAACGTGGACTGAATAACAGAATACATACGTTAAAACGGATTTCAACAATATAAAAACAGTAGCTATTGAACTTAGTAGGGAATCAATTAAATGTATCAAACTTATTACAACATTTGTTAATTTGCCCAAGTTTATCATAAGACAAACATAATGCATCAGTGATTTGTATTTTCGGTAACTTTCTGAAGATATTACAACATGGGAATGCCCTTGTCTCTGTGTGTGCATTGTTCGCTTATGTCTACCAATTTGTGTAGCTGTTAGTGATGCTAATGATAACTGTCTTCTGGTGGATGGAAAGGCTTTCCCAAAAACCTTCGCAATGAAATATTATGGGGCATTTATCAAATCAAATCAAGTTTATTTTATATAGCCCTTCGTACATCAGCTAATATCTCGAAGTGCTGTACAGAAACCCAGCCTAAAACCCCAAACAGCAAGCAATGCAGGTGTAGAAGCACGGTGGCTAGGAAAAACTCACTAGAAAGGCCAAAACCTAGGAAGAAACCAAGAGAGGAACCAGGCTATGAGGGGTGGCCAGTCCTCTTCTGGCTGTGCCGGGTGGAGATTATAACGGAACATGGCCAAGATGTTCAAAATGTTCATAAGTGACAAGCATGGTCAAATAATAATCAGGAATAAATGTCAGTTGGCTTTTCATAGCCGATCATTAAGAGTTGAAAACAGCAGGTCTGGGACAGGTAGGGGTTCCATAACCGCAGGCAGAACAGTTGAAACTGGAATGGCAGCAAGGCCAGGTGGACAGCAAGGAGTCATCATGCCCGGTAGTCCTGACGTATGGTCCTAGGGCTCAGGTCCTCCGAGAGAGAGAAAGAAAGAGAAAAGGAGAGAATTAGAGAGAGCCAAGATTATAGCATTTACATGCTATATGAGTTGGGAAATCTCACTTGAACGACCCTCCAAGTTGTAATTGCAAGTGGGAAATTGAGAATTTTCTAACCTGAGTTTCCCAGTCAACCAAAAGATGATCTAAAGTAAGCTAGCCAACTTAATTATTAACAACGTTAGCTATCTTATCTAGCTGCTAAAATCTTATTGGTTGAAGAATTGTTCCACCTTCAAAAGCACTTGAACACAATCATGTCGGACTTATTTGCATCAATCCAGTGGGTATTTGTTTTGCAAACTCTACTGTGATCACATATGGTACAGAAACACTCATAACCAAAGAACAGTCTTTTGCTAGTGCACAATTTAATTAAAGCGTAACTACACTCCAAAATCAACATTTCTTAGACCTCAAAAGTAGTCTCCTGATGTGGCACTAGTTGTGGACTGAGAACATGCTATTTAGTTTTTCCCCCCAAAAAGTGAGATTTTAAAAGCAAAAACCTGAAAGAAATGGGAAAAACCTGGACAAATTAAACAGAGAAAACTTATTTGGAAAAAAAGAAAACAGATTTGATAGGGCTCTACACCTGCAACACACATACACACACACACACACACACACACACAAAGTTTAAATTAGGCTCAGCAGGTTGCAGTAATGTGTAAACAAACTGGCACTATGGCTGTCTTTATTCTCACTAATCAGCTCCTTGGGCCCAGAATCAATCTCAGAAATACCAAAAGAGCTTAAACTGTAACAGGTGTTTAAACCAAGCCATTTATATATTTCATAACTGCTGGCCCCTCTAACCATAGTAGTGCTGTTGCTTGCTGTTAGGAATCAGGATCAGCCTTCCAAACAGTAGCTCAAAGCCCTTTTGTTTTGTTAAGGGAAGTACAACTTTGATGGAATATGTTACATCAAGTGCTCTCCTCAACCCTGCCCCAGCACCTTTCTGTAAAGCTAGGGTGGTGTAGTCTGATCTTTAGTATTTAGAGATGAGTTGAGAAATATCCCATTTTGGCCAAGGTGTCATTTTCCATACTGTATGTGTGCAGAGAGAGAGAATGGGGAAAGAGAGTGAGAGAGGGGGAAGAGAGCGAGAGAGGGGGAAGAGAGCGAGAGAGGGGGAAGAGAGTGAGAGAGGGGGAAGAGAGTGAGAGAGGGGGAAAAGAGTGAGAGTGAGAGAGGGGGAAGAGAGTGAGAGAGGGGAATAGAGTGAGAGAGGGGGAAGAGAGTGAGGTAAGGGGGAAGAGAGTGAGGTAAGGGGGAAGAGAGCGAGAGAGGTGGAATAGAGTGAGAGAGGGGGAATAGAGTGAGAGAGTGGGAAGAGAGTGAGAGAGGGAGAAGAGAGTGAGAGAGGGGGAATAGAGTGAGAGAGTGAGAGAGGGGGTATAGAGTGAGAGAGGGGGAAGAGAGTGAGAGAGGGGGAAGAGAGTGAGAGAGGGGGAAGAGAGTGAGAGAGGGGGAATAGAGTGAGAGAGGGGGGAGAGAGTGAGGTAAGGGGGAAGAGAGTGAGAGAGGTGGAATAGAGTGAGAGAGGGGGAATAGAGTGAGAGAGTGGGAAGAGAGTGAGAGAGGGGGAATAGAGTGAGAGAGGGGGAATAGAGTGAGAGAGTGGGAAGAGAGTGAGAGAGGGCGAAGAGAGTGAGAGAGGGGGAAGAGAGCGAGAGAGGGGGAAGAGAGTGAGAGAGGGGGAAGAGAGCGAGAGAGGGGTAAGAGAGTGAGAGAGTGAGAGAGGGGGTATAGAGGGAAGGAGGGAATGGTCCCTTTGGTTCTAACCGGCATCTTACATCTTACATTTGTCACAGTGTAAAGAGGGCTTAGGGGAACAGTAACTTGGAACAATGACTCCATGAGTTCTTGGTCTTTCAGCTTTACAATACTTCAGCCTAAGCCATGGTCTACATGGGTATAAAACACACACATGTATCTACAACCAGGAGGCAAGGCAGATCCTGGAAAAATCATCTCAAGTAGCCGTAAGTCTGCATGTACTGACAAGCACTGCAGGCGTAAGCAAACAGAGGGAGCCGATGACGCGTCAGATATACGATTGTTTTCTTTGTTTGTGGGAAGGAGCGAGAGAGAGAGAGAGAGAGAGAGGAAGTCGGCCAGCTGAGACTCCCTCCCTCCGTGGGCCCAGGCCTCTCCTTTCCTCCCCCCGTTGACTGATCTGAAGTGATTAAACCTCCGCCATCCCTCCCCTGTTTCTCATCACAGAAAAACATGCTCTTTCAGCACCACCACTCCCACTTTAGCTGAACTGGGCTAACGCTGTGCAGACTGGGGAAAGAGTGTAGGCTGCCCTACGAGCTTCGCGCTGCACACTAAATCCAGTCCCAATATGGGCAGAGAGCAGGCAGGGACAAGGCCAGATCTTATCCCCTGAGAGACCTTTCATCCATCTACCCCTGATAATTCATCAGTGTTTCCTCTCAAGACCACATCATCAGAATCACAGCCGTACACATTCATCTCCATCTGTAACTTCTCTCAGCCCTTCATGTTCCTGGAAAAGATGTTGTCTACCATCTCGTCTGGTCTTTTAATTCTGGCTATGTGTAAGATAACCAGGGCTTCATCATGATGTTTGTGTGAATGCTGCTGTGTAGCTGCTTAGGAATGTTACTCGTCAGACTCTTGCTGTAATCTTGCACTGCGCGACACCAGCACCTCTCCCGTTCTCTGGCCTCCTCATGTTGTATCTGTGGTCATATGATCAAAGAGAGGCTTCCGGCACAAACAGGACTTCATTATGGATTTATGCGACAGGCTGCAACGCAAGACATGGCTCTGGGTAGACTGTGATAGACAGGGAATCAGAGAACCTAGCTTTCTAAACAGACTGTTTCCTGCAGTACATCCATCCAGAAATCCCTCTGTCCCTGGCAAGTAGATGAGCTTCCTGGCCCTGTCTGTCTGTCTCCAGCCTAGTGGATTTGACTGGTTGGCTGGCAGGACAGTAGACGGCTTGGAGTGAGTGGGTGACAGCACGGTGAAACACTAGCCAGACCACCTAGAAACAGGGAGAAATGGGGTAAAAGTGCAGTAAACTGTTTGATTATTGTGCCTCCGCTCGTTGCCAAAGTTATATTTAACCGTTCCCATAAAGCAATGCTTGAGAAATGGGACTTGGGAATGGGAATGGCTTCAGTGTGGGCCAGCGGAAGAGGAAGTGGCATTTCACCTCAGACGGCTCAGGGAGTGTTTATAGGACGCTCTGGGCAGATAGGCTGTGGCTGGGGGAACAGGGAGGATGCTGGGAGGCTCTGTGGTCAGCATGTGAAATGCTCTCACTTTCACCCCTTTGTCTTTGTGGGTACTTTTTGAATCCTCTCCCATCTCCTCTTTGAGAAAACATCTGAGATGATGAGACAAAAATGTACCTCTGTATATTTAACCAAAGCAGCAGTATAACTGTACTTGTATGCATACCTTCAAACATAAATCCTTATTTTAGAATACACATTGTACATGACATGCACTTCCCCTTGAACCACACGAGTCAAAACCAAGCACAAGTTGTAGGACTTTAGCAGATGATTATAACGAGACAAAAGCACCCATGTCCTGTTGCCATGCCCTTTTATTATTACTCCATAACATGTATCCAATCAAAGTCTAGCTTGTGAATGATTGACAGGTGGGAGGGAGTATTGACTGTGGCCTGGCGGTAGTGCTGCTAAGTGGTATGTGTGGCACTCCAGACTGTGGACACTGCCTGCTGAGACATACGCACCAATACAAGCTCAGGTTTCTGACACATGTAGCTATTCATGTCGAGGATGAAAACTTCCCTGTCTGAAGACATTGCTTAAAGTTTATAATTGCTAACCGCGAATCCTCTCCTAACCGAGATGTAATAGTACATAAACACAAGCAAACATAACATTAATGAATGGCTGTGCTTCTGCCATGGCTCCAATGTGATTATGTCTCCTATATGCATTACATCTATCCCCTGGACTTATTGTATTCTGCAACTTGTAAAAGTAATGAACTGAACAGTCCTTTCTTTATGTTTGCCAAATGAAATAGATGAATATCTGTAAGAAACTCTCCCAGCCTATGATTAATAACATCCGTTAAATAAGGGGGGGAACAAATTCAGATTCAGAAAAGACTGTGTGGGTGTGGGTGTGGGTGTGGGTGTGGGTGTGGGTGTGGGTGTGGGTGTGGGTGTAGGTGTGGGTGTGGGTGTGTGTGTGTGTGCGTGCGTGCGTGCGTGTACGCATATGTGTCATGTCTGTGAGACTGTGTGTGGGTTTGTGAATGTGCATAAGTGTCGTGAGTGTGTGTTTCAAGTTTTTATTGTCACATGCACAAGTAAAGTGAAATGTGTTTCTTGCTTGCGCTTTCCCAACAATGCACTAATCAATATCAGTAGCACAATAAAAAATACAATAAATCAAGTAGAACAGAACAGAGGTGGGGGCTCGGAGCAGGCAGTCGTTGGGGGACTAGGGAGGGCTTACAGAGTGTGTGTTAAGGTTTAATGAGAGCAGGCCTTCAGCAGGCAGGCAGGCAGAGCCAGGCCATCGGTCGGTGGGGCTCTCTCTGATATTAAGCAGCATGGGGCTGTGTAGCGACGGCCCAGCGGCCTCTCTCTAATCTGCCCTGATTTATGGGGTGCTCTTCCTGCGGCTCAGCCCCAGCCTGGAGACAGCCTGGCGTCCTCTCCTACACACACACACACACACACACACACACACACACACACACACACACACACACACACACACACACACACACACACACACACACACACACACACACACACACACACACACACACACACACACACACACACACACACACACAGTACGCCCACCATAGTCCCCCAACAAATGCCCGCTCCGAACACTCGCCTCTGACTCAACCAAGCCACACAATAAAGCCCTATAATGCAGCAGTGTACACCGTGCATCAGCACACTCACAGATAGGCACATAGACAACATTGGATACAGCAGGTATTTCATTCACATAAACACTACGATGCTTACTTCCTCCAAATGTGTTACTGGGTAGGCTTGTCTAGACGATGGGACGATTGGGGAAGTCAGCGTGTTCAGGAGACATACATGACCATCTGTCTTACCCTCTCCATGTAACACAGACAGCTTACCATTGTCAACAATCCGTCAGTCCTCCGTACATGTTCAGTGTGTACAGAGGACTCCACAGGACGGCAGACCAGAAGACCATGCAGTGTTATCGGGGCCCAGGAATGTAAATCAGGAGGCAGCTCAGGCCCGTTAGCAATTCATCAAAGTCTGAAGTGTGTGTGCTGTTCACCTGAGAGTCATCAGTCCTGTGTTAAGTGTGGTGTCAGAGCTGTGGCCATTATCTCCTCAGGGCTGGATAAACACACACCACACACACACACACCACACACACACCACACACACATCCATCCTGTAAACAAAGACCCACCAACACAGATAGATCGCCCCACTCTGAGAGACTTCTCACATGACTCCTCTCAACTGCAACCAGTCACACACATACCATATATACAAAATATACACAACATGCTACACAAGCCCAGGTAAACATACAGTAGCAGTCTTACTTAATACAGCAAGCACACACAGTATGCACACACACTCACTCAACTCTAAGGATAGCTATCAAAACTAGATTCCAGTTACCCTCTTAGTAATGTGTGTGAATCTGACATTGCCAGGGCACTCTCCCTCGTCCTCTCAGGCAAGGCAGGGTTGCTCTGAGTTCAGCAAGGGCCTGATTTGACCATGTCCCTCTGACCCTGGCAGGACAGGGACAGGGAGCACTGGGAAGCAGCATAGAGACCCTGACCTGCTGCAGCCACTCTGCCCCTGTCCCCTTTCCACGCTCCCAGAGGGGCCCTGGGAGCCTGGCAGAACATCTCCCATCACATCACAGTTCCCAGGACCAAGACTAGGGGCTTCACCCACCCAGGAAGCCATAGGGGACCCATAGAGAACCCAGAGGCAGCCTCCTCTCGCTCTGCTCCGTCAGCTTCACCATGGCCCCAGGACCTCTAGTTCCCAGGATCACAAGGTAGCTTCCCAGAGCCTCGGGACACTGCCCAACTATAGTGTCTCCCCCTCACAAACATGTCTACTATTATCTTATTATAGTAATAGGGCTTATCACTATGTGAATGCACGGTTCCTCTTCCTTTTTCTTTTCAAACATCGAAAGTGTAAGTGCTCTTTGCCACCCACTGCTTCTCTTCCGGAGGCCCTGGTTGTACTCACTATGAACTGATGTTAAATGAGAGGACTGTGTCATTAGAACAGCCAGTGGCCTGCCCGACACACTACATGGTGGACGCCAGAGATGGGGGAGCAACACAATCACACCAGGTGGGCATGGCAGGCAGTTGAACCCTACAAGTTCATTGTTAAGGCGTTGGACACCCTGGGTGGCACAGAGATGCCGTCTGTGAACAGGAGATGGATGTCCCAGGTGAAGAGATGTGAGGTGACACATTGGCCTCTCTGACGCACCAGCCACCAGAGGTGTGACAAGACATTACTCTGCTTTAAAAGGAGAGACCATTACGGTGCTTTAATAGGAGAGACCATTACGGTGCTTTAATAGGAGAGACCATTACGGTGCTTTAATAGGAGAGACCATTACGGTGCTTTAATAGGAGAGACCATTACGGTGCTTTAATAGGAGAGACCATTACGGTGCTTTAATAGGAGAGACCATTACGGTGCTTTAATAGGAGAGACCATTACGGTGCTTTAATAGGAGAGACCATTACGGTGCTTTACTAAGTGCATGCTGCAATTAACTGTAGTCAGGCACTGATATGAATAAGTGGAGGGTGTTGGGGGGGGTGATAACTATAGCTGTAACAGCTACAGTAGCCCTTTTGTGGTGGAGGGCAGAGGGGGACAGATGGACCAACATGGAAACAGACGGAGAGAGGTTATATAGGTTCATGCTGAAGCAGGAGACCCAGTGGGAGTACAAGTGGGTGGTCAAAAAGTGTGCTATTCTCATATAGCCTCTGTCCCATCATATACGCTGCACTGTTTTTAGAACAAATTATTGGTAGAACTGTGGAACAGCCAACCAGTGTAATTCAGGGAAACTAGAGAACACAGATGCATCTCCATTACAATTGGAGTCTCTCATTACCTTTTCAACTTTATTGAGAAGCAGACCAAAAAAAAACTTTAGTTGTGGACTAATTAAAGAATGAACCCATGTACAGACTGTAGGCATAATGTGGCCTGTTTCTGAAGAGTAAGCCTTGTAATTCCAGTCACATTTAAGCACATCAGACACCGTCAAAAATGAAACTCCCAAAAAGAGCGGTTGAAGCCAAGACAAACGAAACGGGAGGATATAAAAATGGAGTTGTAAAGCGTGTCTGAGAGTGATTTATTTCACATCATAGCAGGGTTCCATCCCTCTCTCCCTATGAAAGAACAACATGGAGGCTTAGCACACAGCCTCCACAGATCCCTGATAAATGTGGCTAATAGAGGAAACAAACGGAGGGTTCCCACGCTTTTTTATTTATCCAGGGCTATTTTAGCTAGCGCCTCTCACTCCTTGGGCCCTGTGATGCCTGCCCTGCCTCTGGGCTCTCCCTGTGGAGCT